>NW_009722121.1:0-40083 GCF_000703405.1 Apaloderma vittatum | reverse complement strand
ACCCTGGCCCCGTCCTCCCGACGCTCCACCTTGACGTATTTATAAACATTTATGAGGTCACCTCTCAGCCTCCTCCAAGCTAAACAGACCCAGCACCTTCAGCCTTTCCTCATAAGGGAGATGTTCCACTCCCTTCATCATCTTTGTGGCTCTGTGCTGGACTCTCTCAAGCAGCTCCCTGTCTCTCTTGAGCTGAGGAGTCCAGAACTGGACACAATATTCCAGAGGCAGCCTCACCAGGGCAGAGCAGAGGGGGAGGAGAACCTCTCTCGACCTACAAGCTACTCCCCTTCTAATACACCCCAGGATGCCATTGGCCTTCTTGGCCACGAGGGCACATTGCTGGCTCATGGGCATCCTGCTGCCCACCAGAACCCCCAGGTCCCTTTCTCCTACGCTGCTCTCCAGCAGGTCAGTCCCCAACCTGTACTGGCACATGGGGTTATTCTTTCCCAAGTGCAAGACTCTATACTTGCCCTTGTTGAACTCCGTAAGATTTCTCCCCGCCCAGCCCTCCAGCCTGTCCAGGTCTCTCTGAATGGCAGCACAGCCTGCTGGTGTGTCAGCCACTCCTCCCAGTTTTGTGTCATCAGCAAACCTGCTGACAGCGCTCTCTAATCCCTCGTCCAGGTCATTGATGAATATATTTAGTACTGTTCCAGTACTGACCCCTGAAGGACTCCACTAGATATAGGCCTCCAACTAGACTCTGCCCCACTGACCACAGCTCTCTGACTTCTCCCCTTCAACTAGTTAACAACTCACCTCATTACTCGGTTATCCACACCACACTTGCTTAGTTTACCTATGAGGATACTGTGGGAAACAGTGTCAAATGCTTTAGTGAAATCCAGATAAGCCATGTCCACTGCACTGCCATCATCTATCCACCTGGTTATGTCTTCATAAAAGGCTATCAGGCTGGTCAAACATGACTTCCCCTTGGAAAACACATGTTGACTGCTCCTAATGACCCTTTTATCCTTGATATGCCTAGAGACAGCATCAATTATAAGTTGTTCCATCACCTTTCCAGGGATGGAGGTGAGGCTGACTGGTTTGCAGTTACCCAGGTCCTCCTTTTTGAAAGCTGGAGCAACATTTGCTTTCCTCTCAGTGATGGGTTGTTCTTCCTCTCTTCATACCTCTTGCTAGGTGGCTTCTGAACCCACCAGGGTTTGTACAAACTCATGATTACAGATGATACCAGTCCTAGCTTATTGCTTACCTGCCCCATTTCTCCATTTCTTATTGCTTACCTGCCCCACTATGCAGAGCACAGTGTATGAACTCAGACCCCAGGGTATGCGAGTCCATGCCAAGGCTCTGGGCCGTGAAGGTGCACAGCTGAGCTGCACACATCCATTCAGCCCATCTAATCTTGCTATGAAGCCCTGCACTCCTGGCAGTACTTACAGATAGCTGGAGACAGTCGCATCTTAAATGCACTAGATCTCACTAAGGAAAGCTCACAGTGTGCCTCACCCCTGAGCAACTACCTGACTTTGGGGTAAGTTTGGAGATAATGGTTGTATTAACAGCCCAGCCATCTTCCTAAAAGCAGTTTCCTATTGTCATCTTCCTCACGGATCCTCTAAGCTAGACTACAAGATCCATAAAAGAAAATGTAACAGTCCTGTTGTAGATGCCATACAATATACTTAGATTTATCATGGGGTAATATACCTCAACTTTCCCAATACAGCACCGCATTTGCATCCCTGACCAGACTTACAGGATGCTGAACACCCAACTCCCGCAGAGAGCCTGTTGCTAGATTCAGGCATGTGGACAGGAGACTTCAGAGATAACTGGATACAATTGACTACTAATATTTATGGAGACAACTCCCTAAAGAAATTGGCTGTCAAAGTTTCAGAAAGAAGCCCTAATAATCTAGATACAGAATGGCCTCACTAACCTTTTACAGTTTTATTCAGAAGCAGAAAATCTCCATGTAAAAATGCATGAGCTTCCCATCATCTAGTTTACAGGAGCTTTCATTTTAACTTGGTCTGTCATACTGTAAAAGAACGGGCTGACAGATATTACAGATGAAGAACATGTGGTAAGCAAATAAATCAAAGGCTACCTTCCAGGCTGAGGGAATATAGCCTTGAGTTAATATTAACTGGAGAACTGACCACTTGATACTGGGCACTTACTAACTTTATTAGAAGCCTAGTGAGCACATCATAGAGATAATGAGAGAGAGACCAGACTAAAGGCAAGATGGAAGGATTTCTTGCATGTTTTCTAACAATGTTTCCCCATCCTTCACGTTCTTTATAGCCATTATAAACTGGCATCACATTTAGGAAAAAAAACCAAACACCTCACAACATAATAAAATGCCAATATAAACACACACAACCCATGTTAAAGTACTAAATTCTACCAACCACTGTACAAAACATCAAAGATATATATGACTTGGTCCCAAACCTAATTGGAAAGAAAAAAAAAAGTCAGAGGAAGAGGGAGGTAGGAAGAGAAAAGAAAAGGACAGCTCACTCAAAGAGAAACAAATCATGTAAATTGATAAAAAGTCTAGGTTTAGTGTGGACAGGAATCACATCCCGCAGCAAGCCATGAGGTGGCACCAACACAGAAACTGTTCAGCACAAGAGCCTACTGGCTCCTGATTCAGCCCTGACCTCCCAGGGAGTAAGTGCCTACCTGTATCTAACTGGTCAGAGGCCTGGGGACTTTCCAAGCCACAGATAAAGTCTTTGCATGTAATAAAACCCTTGACAGAATTTTTTTTTACTTTTTTTTTTTTGCTTCTAGGAACTCATCAAGAATCCACTTGAATGCATGTGAACTTTACCTCCCAAAACATGCTCCTATCAAAGAAATCCAAGGATTAACTATACATGGTCCTAAGAACCAAATTTTTCTATTTCTTCTGACTTTTGTCCAATGTTCCTTTATTCTTCACAGAATCACAGAATGGTTGAGGTTGGAAGGGACACCTGGAGCTCATTTGGTCCCTGCTCAAGCAGGACCACCTAAAGCCAGTTGCCCAGGATCAGTCTAGATGGCTTTTGAATAAATTTAAGTATGGAGACGCCACAACCTCCCTGGGCAACTTGTACCAGTACTCCATCACCTACACGGTAAAAAACGTTTCCTGATACTCATGAGTTTCAGTTTGTGCCCATTCATTGTCTCTTGCCCTGTCTCTGAGCAACACTGAACAGAGCCTGGCTCCACCTTCTTTGCACCCTCCCTTCAGGTATTTGCACACACTGATGAGGTCCCACCCTGTCACCCACTTCTTTTAATAGAGACCCTATCCACACCACACAATTTTCTTCTCAGGCTTTCCAAGTCCTACTAGATCAGGTTGAGTGTGAAAGTTCTTATTTAATTCATTATGGAAGTTCTATTTTGCAATTATCTATTTGCATATTTACAAGTGAATTTAACGTGTGGTTTTCATTAATACTGGCACATACCTACACTGAATGCACCCACTACTAATCTGTGCCAACGGAACTCCTCTGCACAGTAAAGAGATCAGAAAAAGACATTAGTAAGGCCAAGACAAATTCATTTTTACGTGTGGTTTCTTGAAAAAAGTTTTTAGGTCTGCATCCAAATCTAATTAGAATGTAAGATGAGATAACTCAACAAAAGGAGCAACTCTCTAATGAGAGCAACGGAATTGCTGCTCCAAATGATAAAGAAGAGATGGAATAGCCAATTCCTATTAACAGATGCAGCTCTGCTGATGCAGCAACAGCCACAACACCCACAGGATCTGCAGCAGCAGGTTCTTGGCTACAGACTCCCTCCGGAATGCTGCCTCGCTACTTTTCTTAACAAGTAGGCAAAGCACTACAAACACACTTTACCTGCCATCCCTGACAATATGACTTCATAGGGACTATGACGCTTCAAAAAGCTTCTTCTGACATTCTCCTCCAAAGTCCCAGGACTAAATGCCCAGGAACATGACCTGAGCTCCAAATTAATGAGATAGGGCGTCTCCTTTCTTGAGGAGCTCATAATCAAAAATTCATTCACAAGGACAGAGAAACTACATTAAATACAGCGTATACAAGCTGCAAAAGCAGGGACAAGCATACTCTTCCAGCTCCCCAAAGACTTTTTTTCTTTTTTCCCCCACAAAAAAAATTTATTAATTCACACTGAGATTCTCATGACTGTATCAACAGCAGAAACACCTTTTGCCATTAAATTCCCTAAATTTCCCATTTCATCATCTAGTTTTGCAGAATGGAAAGACTAGAGATCTGGACAGGTTTAAGTATCCATTGTCAGGATGATCAAATCAAGTTGAGTGCCTGAAAGGCGTTGCTGGAAAATTAAATTACACGAAAGATAGTCTGGTTTGTCGGTTTTGTTTTACTTTGTTTTTTTTAACTACAGTTCCAAGACAGCCACCAGTTGGGTAATCGATGGAGAATCTACCTGTGGTATAGATTAATCAAATTCTTTGGTTGAGTAAGACAGCCACAGGAGGTCAGATCAAAAACTTGTATTACTTGCTAACCTGACACAGAATAGTCTGGGAGAAATACAAGGAAGAGATAAAAGAAATTGCGAGTTTTCTCATGGTCTCTCACCAAGTTATCTTGATTTACTGATCTCTAAATCGCCAAACCACTAAAATACTGTGGTGTATCATGTCTCCAGCACAATCCCAGCTATTCCATTAGAATACCTATAGCACAAATATCTCATTGCTGAAGATTAGGTAACAGAAATGGATGACGTTTCTGCAATGCTGATCCAAAAGCTGTAGAACTGTCTATTCCTGTAGAATGTCATATCATAAAATAATTAATATAAACCACAGGCTACTGCCACACTATCACATTGAACAGTCACCAGCAGAAATATCCTCCCTTAATTCATCAAATCCTCTTTCGAAATCCATTTTTAATTTTATTATTTCTGCCTCACAACATCCTGTAGTAATGAGTTACACAATTTAATTACTTGTGAAATAAAAAAGCACTTCCCTTTATACTTATTCAGAGCAAGGGCTTGAACTTGGATCTTCCACACAAAAGATTAGTATCAGTCTCTCCCCGGAGAGAGCTCTCCTGTTGGAGCTCTTGTGCAGAGCATACATAATTCAACAGTTATGAGGAAGAGAAGAAAAGAGAAATACCTTGGTCTGTTACCTGAAACATGGAAAATTAAAACAAAAGACAGCTCACGTTTGCCGTCTCTACATTTTACCTGGAGTTCCACTTCAGTCCTAAGAACATTCCCTCAGAAAGTTTGGAATTTGATAAATTGTCTTTTCTTCTTGTCTCCCTGTCTCCAGCCAGAAATCAAGGTGTATTCAAAAATTCCCAGGCCTATTAATTAACAGGAACATTTCAATAACCCAGTTATCTATGAGATCAAAACTCAGTACAATCACATGACCTCTCTAGACCTATTTAACGAATGCATTCTACATAAACATATCTGCAGCATCCACCATTAGGTACCAGCCCAGTCCTCTCATAGCCAAACGTCTGAAGGTCAACAGCTCCAACAAAGCAGCCCCACTCTCAAGCAGCAAAAGATCTGTGAATGAAGCACAGACACGTGTAGCTTGCATTGAACAGCGAGTTACACACACACGCAGAAGTGAACCTCTGTGCCACCACCACGCAACACTCTCACCAAATTGAGATTGGGGCAGAACGTAGTCAAAGCCAAGACTTACCTCCGTCTTCAGAGAATCACAGGTATGAATAAACCACTCTGAATACAGGCAAAAAAACCCTAATTAACAGCCTACCTAAAACATCTCTACAATCTGCGGTTCTGTTTTTATTAAATGGAGTTCCACCAAGGAATAGGGATGAGCAGATGCAGGGGGAAGCACATTAATAAATCATAAGTGTCACTAAAATTTGTAAACTACTATCTTCTGGGAAGTCTTGGCAATTAGTCTCAGAGCTTTCTTGGCAAACAAAAAATTAATAAATTCAAAAGGTCCCCTCTGTCTGATGATATCTCCACTCCCACAGAAAGGTCATTGATGGAGAAATTAAGAGACACAATAAATGGACCAGCCACAAGGCTGGTTCACCAAAGACAAATGAGCTCCATGAAACAAGATGACTAAGGCATCTCAATAAGCAAAGGTGGGACTTTAATCTACACACCATTCCCGTGTAGAAAAATCCTGTGGGATGTAACAGGACTAGGGCAGCAATGGGAAACAGACAAATTAAACTTCTCTCCAGAGTTAGCCATATACTTAAAAAATGAAATAAAGAATTAAAGAATGAAATATTATTTTTATTACTGAGTTTACCTAACTCTAAAATATAGCCCTGAATTTAAGATAAGCCTATTAATATTCATGACTCATTCCCCAAACAAATGTTTCAAACATTTTAACTCACATTACCCATTTGTTGCAATGACAGCATCTTCTTCTATTTTGAACTGCAAAAAAACTGTTCTCTGGACACCACCTGGGACTGTGAAGGGCATCTGAGGAGGTCTAGACCTATAGTTTATTCTGTTCCACTCCTTGATTCTTTTTTCTTAATTTTTCTTTTTTTTTTAGTTCCCATGGATCTTCACATTCACATAGCCCAAGCAAATCCAAACAATCCTTTATGTACGTTTTGTGAAAGCCACACAAAATACTAGTTTAGGTCTCTGGAAAACCACAGATAGAAGGATAATGAACACCCCAAACCAGAAAATAATTTTGAATCAGATCTTAATTAATTGCTTCAAGTGGCTTCACTTCTACAATGAGATAAGGTGGTCAATGGTTATTACCATCTGATAACCAGCAACTCCTAACATTACTGTCACAGATACCACCCCTGAACCAGCAAACACAAGGAAGCCAAACTACCCCGTTATTGCTCTTAAGATATGATAAGAGCACATACAAGTCCTTGTATATATAACACTTTCTGTGAACATTTAGCATCCCTACAGCTTAACTTAATGCAATGCTCTTTATCCATTAATTTCTCTTTGCTGACACTCAACAACTATTTTCACCTGTAAAGATTTTTCTGTTGCTCCTGTTTATTAACTAGGACCCCCCCCTTGCTGATACCTGCTGCAACACGTGCAGCTGGACAACTACAAATATCAAGAGCCTTTGCCAAACCTAGTATGTCAGCCTGAGCAAGAGAACAAGACCTGTTTCTCCAAAATAAGTAGGAATTTAGCCATGAGAGCAGAGAAGAAATTTTCAGTTGGCTCAAGGATGCTGCATTTTCTATTCTTCACAGATAGTAACTACCTAGCGCTTCAGGTCAAGGAAATTCTCTTTATTAAATAGCCACGATCTTCATTTAGCAGCAGCTAGCTCAGGAATGGGCCAACATACAGCTGCTGTGCATCTCCCAAATAGTTGGAGCGTTGCTTCCATGCAAAGATGGCATCTATGACTGACAGCCAGGCTGTGCTGAGCCAAGGTAACCTGAATCATCCACTGTGGAGAAAAGATGAATTAGCAAGAATACTAGAGGTTAAGAACTGCATTATTCTGGGATGCTGCTGAAGGCCCACACCAGTTGCAACTCGGGGTGCTGGAAGCCCTGAGGAGCAACTCTCATCTTGCACTGCAGTCATCTGCTGCAGCTTCCCATTCCCTTAGTTCTTCAGCTAGTCTGCAACTAGCAGCTCTCAACCCCAAAGCTTTTGACAGGGAGCTCCCACAGCTTGAAAAAACTAGCCATCATTGAGCTACGTTGTTTATACAATCTAACAAACCACAACAGAGGAGATGTAAAATTTTGGGCATCCTGGTTTTCAAATCCAAGAGAGGTCAGGGATGTGCTAGCATAGTCATCAGGGCATGGAAGGAAGGATCCTGCTGAGCAATTGCAGATATAAGAAACTTTTCCTCTCATCAGCACAGGATTCCCGCACTTCGTGGTGGTGTTAAAAAATGCAAAATAAGATGCAATAACGGGAAGCCTTTAGAAACCAGTTCCATTAATTTTATGCCTGAACACAGTCCTCCCGAAAATAACATGTATCTAAGACACATGTTGTCAGCATAAAAGTGAAAACAAATAAATATAATCAAATTTGACAATATTGCAGGGAGATGTCAGCTGGTCACAGTGGCTGTCTGGAGACTGCAATAGCAAATTTCAGGAAAATACAATGCTCCACTGCAAAATATCTGGAGCCAGACCAGCACGGAGCAAGAGAAGTCGCCATTCTCAGAACCACAGTGTAGAAACACTCTTAAGGAAGCCCTGGCTGTGCCATGACCTATCTCAGGTTCAGCCTGTTTTGCAGAGGATAATATGGAAATCTGAGTCAGGCTTATTGAAGCTCCTGATCTCTTGTCTTCTTACTCAGCCATCTTAGAGGCTGCTACATTGGGAGCAAGGAGACTAAGTCCCAGTTCCCAAAGGAAAGATGTGGCATTTCCCATCACATTCACCTTTTCACACCTACAGAGCAGCCCTATCTGAAACCAGCTCCATATGCAACACATAAACCTAGGGCACAGAAATCAGCACGAGCTGTGAAACTTTGCAAAGGCAACAAATTGTAGAGGTACTCTGAAACATGCTGATGGTCTCTGGAGACTGTGGGTGGCATAAGAGGCAAGGACATGGGAGGAAACATTGTAAAACCCCTTGGTAATTCAAAAAGAACTGAATGAAGGAGGAATGCAAGACATAAGGCAGCTGCCAACCAAGCTGAGAGGTTTTACTTCTCACACCTCCAAGCTATGAGCTGCACCTGTCTCTGTTAAAAATCTAAAGGTTGTGGGGGTTTTTTAAGACAACAGACTAACCTCTTCAGGCACAGCAGCTACAAGAGTAAAAAATGCTTGGGAATTCTTGACTGCTGCCATGGAAACATAAATTCTTGGTTAATAAACACGAAAACAAGAAGGAATATATGCAAAAATTCTTTCAACAGCCTTTTAACCTCTTAAGTAGAAAGAGTTGTTATGATTCTGAGTATGGGTTAACGCACAGGCCAGCATTATGTACCATCAGATAATTTAGCTGGGACCAGAGCCAGAGGAAAGCAACTCCAGGGGACCTATCAAAGGTGGATAAAATAGTAGCAGGGACTCAGAGCTGATACATGCGAGTGCTTGCACTTTGAAATAAAATCTGAACTACTCCCCACTGCCTAATTAGCTGATGTGCTGCAGTCACGATTATCACATTGATCATAAATGCCATCGTGCTAACTTGTGCTTCTCGTCTGCTACATCGCCCTGTTGTCTCTTCGTCTTCATTTGAGATTGAAAGCTCCCTTGGGATGGAGGCTATCTTTTTAGCTATTGCAATCCAAACAAATGTAACAGTTTCTGGATACTAAAAAAGGCATCAATAGAAAAACTTTTATTCAAGTTATCTCAGAAGAAATAACTGCTCAATCCACAGTGGCTGAAACAGTTGAAAACATTTTAAATATTACAATAGCAACTTCAAATACCTATCCATGTTCAAATAACCTTATTTCAATACTGTACAGCTTAAACAGGAGACTAGATTAGCAAAAAGCAAGGAAATGCTCACAAGGCTCTTCCTTCATTTGTAAAACCCATGAAATCTAAAATGCCCACAGTTGAGGTTTAGGGTGGGACAGCCACTAAACTCTGACAGACACTCTCTGTAAAGCCTCACCACTCTCCCAGCAGGAAGATAACAGGAGGAGACTTTAAGATTGAAAATTAAAAAAAAAAAAACAAAACACCAACTTAAACCAGTTTAATGATGTAGGAAATAACAGGCACAGTAACAATGAAGATGTTATATACAAATCTATACAAGTATGTAGATATATTCAAAGCTACAACAGAATATGCTAATAAAGAACTCACACCTTCCAGATGACAACTAGGCCCCGAGTGAAAAAGTCCCAGATCGGACTCAGCAGCCGACAGGGTTACGCAAACCCAGAGTCTCAATGGCAGTCCAGAAAAACCAGAAAAGGAACTCTTGGAGCAGCCATGCCACTCCCACCCAGGGAGGCAGGGGAAGACAACCTGTCCTGATGAAGGGTGCTCCTCTGCCACCTGAAAACAAGAGGTGGGAACACCAGCAGCACAGGGAGAGATGGCAAACAGCCAGCAGGAGCCCCTTCAGCACAGCAGGCACTGAAGGGTTGTTCTTAGGGACCCTTATATAGTGAGCACATGGGCAGGAACACTGTGATTGGTCCTTTTGGGTCACCTGACCCAGCCTCTCCTCCCCACAGGCACAGCTGTCCCCTCCCCGCTGTGACTGTCCCCTGAGCCAGGAGTCCCAGAGAACTTTCATCCTGGGGCTCTCAGACCAGGACACCCACAGAGTAAGAAAAAGAGCTCAGCAGATTGCTCCTGTTTATTCACACTCGCCACACAAGAATGAAAGAACTGAACAGCAAGATTAACTATTGAAAGGACTTGCTGCCTACCACACAGCCTACAAAACTCACCATACAATATATCTAAACACAACATAGAGCTGAAATCAAAATTCACAATCACAATTTCTATCATCAGATCTGGAAGTATTATGCACACACACACATTTGAAGAAATAAGCCATGAAGAGACTTACCCTTCTCTCTTCCTCCTAATAAAATCAGCCTGTGATTTTTCAGCAGAAAAATAGCCAAAAAAAACCCTCAAAAACAATCTTTCAACTCTTGGTTGCAAAGGGTGTCTTTTAGACACCGTATTTTGCACATCTAATCCTCTAATTCTCCTCTGTTCAACAGATGCCTTCTTTGACTGCAATTCCTAAGAAGCAGCCTGGGCCCCACTCTTTTACAGAGAGAGTTCACATTTCTTGATAGAACACTCCTGTGTGCTTAGAGTTCATCATGGGCAATGAAATTTGATTCAGGGACCCAGGCTTACAGAGGATTTGGGAATTAGAGGTGCTCCAACAGCACTTCAAATCAAAACCATACAAGTTTACAGATTAAGAGGGAAAACCACTTTCCTTTTGTTGATGGAGAAGAAGTGCTAGTGAAGGGTCAAAAGCTGCAGAAAGTGTATGTCCAGCTCTTAACCCAATTTTCACCCAAAGCAGGCAGGATGGAGCTGCACTCCCAACCACCCAGTTAGATATTTTGCCAGGCAATTGGAACGGATGAAGGGTTTGCATGCCTGAGAAGCTTAAATACTTTTTACAATTATATTTGCTGACCTACAAAACTACCCCTCTCCACAAATTCTGATTTCTCGCACTACCACAAGTACAACTGCAATAAAGTAGCTTCCTTTCATAGGAGGAAAACAATCATCTCCGCTAAACTTGGTGAGAAAAACAAAATCCAAACCACAACTGACAGGCAGTTCTTGTGATGAAGAAGAGGTGGCATTCACAAGGGGGAGGATTTTCAGTGGCTGAGTGTGTCTTTTTCTTGAAGCTGGCTGCTTCAGTAGAAACAGAGGCCTTTGCCGTGATTTCAGCCCCAGAAGCGTGGATTTGCTTATTAGAGCAATGTCTGTGTTCTTGCATTCAAATAATGACCAGCATTTCCTCTGTCTAAACTCGTATCAACCTGATATAAGAGCAGCTTCCACATAACTTTTAATTCTCCTCTCTCCCTTCTTTGCTCTTCCTCTCTCTTTTAATTACATTCAGGATGTTTTCTTATTGATTTACTTGTCTTTGTGTTTAGATGCAGGGATTAGAAATTTCTGTAATATGGCAATTCAGAGTTCCATTAAAGAAGCCTCTCATGCCATAACCCAGGGGAAACCAAGAAGAAGCTTTTGATGCATGAAGCAGACAGAGGCAAGATGATATTTGGAGATTGCATTGCATCCTGCTCTATCTTAGCATCCTTTGAAGCATTGCTGTCTGATTCATTGTCTCTGACACATAAGCCACTCCTCTCTTGTGGAAGCAACTGCATTTGCCAAGTGTTCAGAATAGATATCACACAGCACCACTGCTAATATGGGCAGGACTCCTGGTTAGCAGAAAAGATGCATCATAGTCCCAGAAAATAAGAAGACAAAAAAGCCAAACAAACAAACAAACACAAGTCCTGGAAATATCCAGACATTCTTCTGATAATTACTTGATAGTTGGCATTCAGTAGTGATGCATCAGCTCTGCAGGCTCAAAGACGGCTTTGAGGGAGTCTACAAAATGTAGCTAAAGAAAGCAAACCTACCACCAAAAGGCACCAAAATTCACTCTGCAAAGACAGATCCTCCTTCTGAAGTTTTCAGGGTCTCAAAAATTAAAAGAAAATATTGAAAAGTACCAATTTAAATAATGCAAAGGTTCAGAGGCCTTAATGTGCAAATAGAACAGAAAATCCTGAGAAAAGGAGACTTTTTCTTGGCTTATGGCTTCCATTAATACCTATTTGCATTTCTACAATGTCCTTTCTGAAGAAACTCACAGCCACTCTCTAAGACTCCCCTCTGAAGCAGAGCATGGCTTAAACCTGAATTTTCCAGGTAGGAAACTAAAGTCTAGAGACCAGAAGCTCTGCGTACTAGCTCTTTACCTTTAGCTTTCCTCCCAGACCTTGGGAAAGAGCCCACGAGATTCTGACTTCTCAACATTCCCAAGTCTCTAGGTTCCAGGCTGGCCCATATTCCACTGCAGAAAAGATGCAAAAGTGTCCCAGAACACACTGAGACAAACTCACAAATCAGTGGGTTTCCCTAGTTGACCAAGTACCGGATGCCTTCAGTTGTACTGATGAACTACATTTCCATCACTCTGAGAGAACTCCAAAAGGGATGCTGTTGTTACCTTTCTGCAGAGCTCTGGTGATGCTTGTGAGCTCAGTATTAGGACAGGATTTGCCTCATTCCATTATTTATGCAGAGTAGATTGCTTGGCAATTATGTTTAAAGTACAATCACAGTGCTATTTGTACTTGTTAGGTAAAGAGGTAAAAAATTTTTATGGTTTTAATATCTTGAAAAATACCAAGGTAAGTGGAAATGACTGTGTTCTCTCTTATTAGCTGCACAGTTATTTATATTTTCTTGCAGATTACCATAGTACAGTGCAATTAGACTTTGGAAGCACTAATGAAACTGAGAACTTTCAAGAACTCTACTGAACAATTAACCCTTAAATATATTAATAGGAATAAACCTGCAGCACATGCCCAAAGTGTCTGCTTCAAACAGGGGCTTTTAACTTAGGTGGGGAAAAAAGAACTATGAGAGGCCATCCGTCAAGAAGCTAATCACACCTGGAGCAACAGTTCCACCAACTACATACACATTCAGCAGTTTGTGCAATAGCAAGAATGAAACTAAGCTCTTCTGTATGCCAAGGAAGTGTCCTTACATCAAGAAACAGACCGCACTTCATTGAAACAGTGTGAGCTTAATTGCATGTCCTTTTCCCAAAAAGCACCTCCGGCCTTCTCCCCTGATCAACTCGGATACCACCCTTCCTCAGTGGCCAGTTTTACAGGAGAGACAGTGCAACCCCTTCACACCAGTCACTGTCATTTCTACAAACCACTTACCTCCACAGTGAGCTCTCTGTAACACTCCCCAAGTTGAAGTCGTAGAGTTTTGTCAGAATTAGAATCACCTGTGGAGGGGGAAGGGAGGGAGGAAGAGAAAGGGAAAAGAAAAAAAAAAAAGTTTTCCTTTAGACTGTGTAGTAATACACAAGGCATCTGAAATTACCCAAAGGAAAGCTTAGCATTTATCCACTTCAATTGTGGTATTACAGGTTCAAGTAAGTTAAAAAAACAAATAAAAATCATTAGCTTAATGCATCATGTAGCCAGTAACATTTATTTTCATCTCATGTTTTGCATTTTAAATAAAACATACCAACAGGAATTAATCAAACACTGTGAGCTGCCCTCTCTGCAACTAAGTTTATGCAAGGTCAGGGATGGAATCAGATGCACCCTTGTTTACTCAACAGCCTAATCAAAAATTACAGTCGACTCTTCCTGTTTCTCAAAGTGCTACCACAAATTAGTGAGTCTCCATGGAAAGAACTGGCAAGTTTATTTATCTGCAAAACAGTCCATTTTGTCCCGAATGAGCTTTGTTGTTCTCTCTCTGCTGTCACTGACTCCAGGAGCATGGGAATGTCCACATGCTTTCTGCAGCGGTAAAACAGAGGGATGGACACAGAGCATGACATTCAGCTTATACACTGAGTGAGACAAAACTTCAGCTGTATCTTTAGCTCTCAAGGAGAGTTAGGGCCTTCAGGACTCACCAACTAACTTTCTGGCGAGCCATGAACACTCCCATGTCATGCCCTTGCAAAACTGAGGTAGGAGGTGAGGGGAGTTAAGCAGTACATGGGGGACTACAGGGGAATATATTCCGTCTGACACCCTTGGCGCTCTGACCTCAGATTTCACAGGTAAATGTAATCCAGCTACACTGCCCAATGCCTTTCTCTCCCAGAAAGGCAGCTATGCACCCCAATAACTTGTGAGCCCCTCTGCAAGCTCCCAGGCTCAGATAGGATGGGAACACTTGCAGGAAGAATATAGGTTCCTCAGTGGAAGTTAAAGAGTATCTGAGCATCTGCTCCTTGCCTTTTTAGAATAACTATTGTCACACAGTTCATGCCCTCAGATTCTATGCGACCAGTCTGGGGAAGAGCTCTGGGGCATTTCTTAATTTTTGTTTTGCATTGTTTTAACACTTCAGGATTGTTTCCTCCTTGCAAGATTCAAGAACAGGCTAGCTTCCTCTTGCATCTGCTTGGACTGTGAAGGCATTTAAGGAAATTTTTAGTAAATACTTGTAGGGGGGTTATTCGGAGTTTTTTTAACAGGTACGTCATATTTTGGCTAGAAGACAGGTCCAAATGTGAGACGAAACTCACATCTGGAATCGAGTTTATTAATGTTTTTCAATGCAACAAGGATCTTTTCTACCACAAAAGCCCCATCTCCCTCGCTCTTCCTCCTCCCACAGCAATGGGACCCACCACACCTTTCATTTGGGTTTCCCACCTGAAAGGTTACTGGGTGAGGGGTTTAAAGCTTTGCAGAAAAATGCCAAAGGGTTAATCAATATCACAACAGCTGCAGCAGCTGCTTACTGTCAGCATAATACCAGGAAGAGACCTGTTCAAATTGTAAGGGACCTTGGTACGTGACTACGCAGTCAGTGCCCAACTTAATGGCTTTAGAATAGACGCTCAGAGCATTCCTCTCTCTACTGGATTCACTTTCCTCATCCTCAATTGTATTTTGTCCCTTTATTTCCCCACACAGAGACCTTTAGGAGGAAGATAAAAGCCAAGCTGATTCCAGCAGGGTGTGAAAAGGAACCTGCCAAGCAGATCTGAGTCAGCGTATGTGAGCCTATGTCAGCCTAAACCAATGCTGTGCAATGGGGAAATAAGGATAATATCCTTTTTATCACAACGTAAACACTGCACACACGTTCCCACACAAAGCGGCAAGAGCCAGCTGCAAGTTGCAACAATCAAGGTTTGTCTACCTCCTCTCCTCACACCAACTGAGGTAAGCAGTGCAGCCTGCTCCCAGCTAGAACCTGATGAGACATTTTTAGGATGTTCTCTATATTTTCACAGAGGCTTGGCCAGGACCCCTCTCCAGAGTCTCTAGGAAGCCATACACCACAGCACAAGCCCTGTTCTGCCAGAAATAACACCCCTCTTACTGCTCACAACTATAGTGAGGTTTCAAAGTTAATTTTCCAGTTTCAAAGCCTAATCCCATTGAAGAAAGCAAGATGACTTCTGCTTAGGTCAGTGGATTCTGGATCGAGCCCTAAACATATTAAATAATATCTCCATGTCTTCGTCAAATTTCAATCAAGTAATTCTAACTTAAACTGCAATTACGACTGAAAGGCAGCATTCATACTCTCTCAGCTCTTCATATGCCTCTGCCAAGATCTCCTATGCCCTACATTTTTGAAGATGTCACTTGTCTACTCTAAGCCCTGCAAACTGCAGGATAACACCAGCTTTACAGGACTGGGTTGAATCCTAACTCAGCTCCCAGGTATAAATCCAAAGTAAAAGCATGTTGTTTAGTACAGCTTTTCTGGATTTACGCCCAGGATGACTAAGAAAAAAAAACAGCTCTGGCTGTTGTCAATGCATAGAAAGCAAAAGCATGAGCATCCCTTTGCAGTCAAATCTCACACAGGGTCCCAGGAAACAGCAGGAGTTGCCTGAGGCAGTGTTAATACACAGCAAAGTTGCCTACAGCAACCTGTCCATAAAATCACTCACCCTGTACGCCCAGGCCAGGCAACAGTCTTGCACCACAACCCCGGGTGGCCCCTCCCCTGTCCCTGCTCGCTTTTGAGACAAGACACTTCAAATTCCATAAGGGCAACTCTTGCAATGGTTGGGGAGTTCAAATATCAGAAAGGACCGGAGAGGCTGAAGACACCACTTTCCCAAGAAAAGCTGTGAAAGCACATTTCCCCACAACGCTGCCTTCCGAGACTGCAGAGCAAACCTAACTACTACAGAAGTGTCACATGCAGTTAAGACACAAATCAAAGCCTGAAAGGCACAGCTGGTGCCCGAGTTGTTTTCATGGGGTGCTTTTGACATAGCGTTACACAGGAAACTTCAAAGTGTTTCAAGAAGCTATTCTGAGGCCCCCACGTCATATTGCCCCAACTGTGCTAGGTGCTAAGAAACTAGCAGCAGGGATATCAGGGGCAGATTTGGGCAAGTAGCAGATTTTCTAAGACATTCTGTTATTTGAATGCTTTAGTTGAAAAAGAATGGAACAAAACATAAGGAAAATTGTACATTAAGAAAAAGAATTCTGACAGGATAAAAAAAAAGAAAAAAAACAACTCATTGATTCAAGCTGAGACATTTGATTCCATTTTCCAGTGTGTAGTTGAAGAACCTTAGCTTGTTGTTGTAAACACTAACAAATAACCGTGGCTTTTCTGTGCCAGAGTAATTTTGCATGAAAATTGTGATGGTTTTTATTTTAAAAGCTAAAGTCAACTGAACACTGGAGATTTCACATTTAATGTATTATTTCAAAACAAAAATAAAAATTTCCTTCCCCTCAACTAAGGGAAATCTAGAATTGCTACCCCATAGAAAACACCTACTCTGCAACCTAAATTAAGGTGAAAACATTTTGCTCTAGGGAAAAGAAACAAAAGCAACAAAAGTTCCAAGTGATACTGATTCAGAGACAACAAAAACTTACACTTCAGCATTCTTTAATCAAAATACAGAAAAGACCCTTGTAGTGCCAAATTAAGCTGTTTCTGTTCATCAAGCTAATCTCTCCAGAATTACTTTCAAGTCAGCTCCATGCAGAACTCCCTTTTTCTCTGGGGTCATATTGCTCACTGGGAAACAGGGCTCAGATGTGAAATTTCACCCTGTCTCCTGTGGGCCAGGCTCCACAGAGCCACACTGTGTGTCCCCAGACACCCCTGGGGCAGGTGTCCCTCGGGGCACCAAGCAGCTCAGCTGGTTCAGAATGAAAAAAGGGAAAACCAGCCTGCAAGACAGAGTGAGGAAATGGGCCAGGCTGAATTACAACTCCCTTAAGGCAACGCAAACCCTCTGGAAAATGCAATTTCCAGCTGAGCTTATACAAAACTAAATGACCCAAATAATTCAATAAACTGTTTTGGTTTTCTAGACAGAAGTGGGGATGGAGAAGGGATAATCAGAAAAAAATATATTTTCTTTGGAAACAAGTGGTGTTTCAGTCCTGCAAGAATTTCCTTACGAGTTTATTTTACACACATGCCTCTCCACAATCTGTATGGTTTTGTTTTGCAAAAACTACACTGTATGCTGAATACCCTGCTGTAAGGCTTGCATGACAAAAAAAGCCAACTCCTGTCGATTATTTATCTCCAACAGCTTTTACTACAATACAGATTACAAGTCTCTGGCAATGAGAAATCCTATCATCATGCTGTACAGCATACTGAACCACTAAATCCAGATTTATTTTGATGGACTACTTCTCTAAAATAAGGCCAGCAAGTCTTCAAGCTACCCGGTTCTTGACACAACTTAGCTGGCACAAAAGCAGAAAAAAATAAAACCAGGAACAGTAGCCCAGGTTTCATTCTACCTTGAAAACACATTTCTGAGGAGATTCCTATTTTTCAGACAGTTATTAGGAATCCCTGAGTGAGCCCATAAATCACGAAAGTGCTCAGAAGCTCTTCGGAGTATTTGGTGGTGTAACAATCTTTCCTGCCCATAAAATTTTACTATGAAGAAAAATTACTTTAGTTCATTAAACCCTCCTCCAGATCTTGCCAATTCTAAACCGGCAAAGTGCTTTGCACACGCCCCACAGTGGAATATATAACTCTGTTTCCCACAAATTAGTGTAAAGACATTGCAGTTCCTTCAGAGTTGACTGTGAAGCTCAGAACAACTGGAACAGGCAGTCATGCTCCTGCACCAGGGGACACTCAGACCCAGGAGAGAAGAGCACAGTCGTCAGAGCGAGCAGGTGACCATTTCAGGGAGACCTCCTTACGAGAGGCCAGCACTGATCCACTTCATGAAATTCGTCACCTCTCTAAGCGATCCTGCTACATCAGCACAGAGATTAACACAACTCATCAGTAGCCCTGTCCACATATTTACCAAGCGTAATTAATAACGAGCAAAGAGATGAGCACGGGGCAGCGCAGAGCACAACAAAGAGACTGCAGACAGATTCCCACGAGAAATGAGCTCTCTCCACTCACTCGCTCTGGCATGCTGGGGTCTCCACCACCTGCAGACCTATTCCCATCATGTTTGCAACCTTTTCACCCTCCCATACCAGCCACAGGAAGCTTGTCTGTAATATTCATCTGTCTTTCCCTAATCTGTGTGAGAGCAACAGCACCAAATAAGTAAGTTTAAAATGTGAACCACAGGCTCCTGGGAGCCAGCATCAGTAAATTGCTCACTACTGAGGGTAAATTCGCTTAAAGACCTAAAAGCAAAAGCCAGCAGCACTGCTCTATGGAGTCTGTAGCTGTTTTTTTTTTTTTTTTTTTTTAGGGTGGTGATGGTATTTTTAAAGGTATAAAATTAATAATTAAAGATTAACTGATCAACAAATTGTGGAGTTATTTAGGGTGACAAATTTGCTAAGTAAGGTGGTCTCTCATATAATCTCTACACTCAAAGCTAATTCAGGCAAAAGCCACAGATATCAGCCTAATTATCCCCACAGAAACACTCAGAAGAAGGAAAGAGGATCATATATGCTGAACATACATTTGTGCCTAAGTGTGTGGTGGGTTGACCTTGGTGAGCAACTCAGCATCCACTCAGATACTCTCTCCCCACCCGAGGGGGATAGGGGGAAGAACCAAAAGAGTAAAAGTGAGAACAACTTGTAATTCCAGACAGACATACTTCAGTAAGTGGGAAAAAAAAAATTAAACAAAAAAACATACCACAAACAAAAAACTAACCAAGGATGCAAAGGTAGTCACTGACTACCTCCTACAGTAGACCAGTGTAAAGGCAGTCTCTGAACAATGACTACTTTGGAAAGACTACTCCATAGTTACTATTGCTGAGGATGATATTATATAAGACAGAAGAGCTTTTTGGCCAGTTCAGGTCTGCTGTGCCAGCTATGCCACCTCCCAAGTTCTGCACTGCCCCCTCCCCGTCCTAGGGCAAGCAGAGTGAGAAACAGAAACCCTGACACTGTGAAGCACTGTTCAGCTACACCTAAAACACTGGTGTGTTATCAACACTGGCTTAGCCAAAAATTCAAAGCACAGCAGGACACGGGACGCTCTGAAGAAAATTAACTCCATTCCACTGCAAGTATTTTCCTAGATCAAGGCACAGTCGTTCTCAAAAAAAAAACTGCTGCAGAACCTTGGTCCCACCAAAATCACTTCACACAAAGACACCCTCCAAAAGGTATGCATGCATGCAGGTGATCGCACTCCACAATGCCACCATCCTCTTTTACCCTGGGGGTCTAAGTGCAGTTGCCAATACCTAAGAGTGCCACCTCCAGTTCTGAGATGTATATAGCATCGTTACAAAGCTCCCAGGTGAGGAATTTAAATTCCACAGGTATTAAGAGATGCTGCAAGCATCACCGCTGTGAAACAAGGCAAGTTACGTCATCCGTGTTTTACTGATGAGGAACCAGAGGCAGAGAGAGACTAAGTGTTTCTCTACATAGGAATATGCAGGAAGAAGAATCCAAATCAACTTTTAAGAGTTTGGTTCAATCCACTTTGCAAATACATCAGAAAAATCAAATCAAAGATCACTTTATTCTAAAAAAGGGTCTTCATCCAGGAATTTAAGAGAGCTGAAATAATCCCCTTGAACACATTTAGTTAATTTAAACTCAGCATCACTTTGAAGATAAAGGATCAATCCAAGTTTACCCACAGAATGATTAGCAAAAAAAGGAACCCACACGCCTTCAATAGCAATCTATCTTCTTTTTCCCCTGCCTGGTGAGCACAGCTGAAGAAAACACATCTCCAGACACAAGCAGTTAAGGAATAGCACATTGTAAGACACAAGAAGAAAACAACAGAGGTGCTAACAACAAACACAGGCCAAATCCTGCCCACTGGAAATCAGAGCAACACTTTTGCAAGAGTAAAGTGATGCCAACTTAAGCAGTGGCAAAGGATTTTTTTTTTTCTTTCTTTTTTTAATCTCTAGAGAGATAAAAACTATCTGTGGGTGGCTTCAGGCAGTGCAGGCAAAAGAATCCTCTGAAATTGAAAGAGACAAGTCCCAAGATCACACAGAAAAGCAAAACACGTTCCAGTGAACTTGTGATCTCCAAAACAGCTATGGCTGTCAAATTTGTCCTCAAAACAAGAACCAGTAACTAAAAGAAAAATATTCTCCTTTAATCCTCCTTCGCCTGTGTTGCTTTTCGCTTTTCAGTGTGAAACCTGCCATGATGTGCTCCTTCTGTCCCGTCCTGCTCCTTTTCAATGTAAATCAAGCAGCAGAGTAAGTGGGAGCCAGAGCTCAAGAAGTCTTCCTATGGATTCCCCTGGGACATTGGAGACAGATCACATTATCTTCACAAAAGAGCCCTTGAGATGTAAGCAGCAGTTTGAAATTCCCATTTACAGGTCTTGCAGTGAATGAACAGAATTTGAGGGGGGAAAAAAAACCAAAACCACTACAGTGCTTTGCAGAAAGAGCCAGCTCTGGAAAGCCCAACTGCCCCCTTCCATGCAATTACAAGCAGGAGCCAGGCAGGACTCCTGTTGGTTGGTTCTCTGCCGTGGCAGTTCAAGGGCAAGCTCAACCTGATAAAGAACCCACCGGCATCAACACCAAGACAGATACCTCCTCCAGTATCATGGATTTACCTTTCTAGCTCACACGGGTCTAGAAGGGATTTTGAATTGAAACCCCACAGGGTCTCTCATGTTTTTGGTTTTAAACATTTCGGTGCAGTGACTGTAATTTAGAGTATGTTCAGAAGTGCCTTGCACTTAGACGTCCATGCCATGGTTGTGAATGCAGCTGAATAACAGCACCACCAAAGCAAGAATTAATTGTCGAGTCCTCCAGGACTCAGAAGAGGAATCTGACTATAATGTTTTACAATAACACAGGAAAAGAAGTCAGATTCTCCTCCTCCCAAACCGCAGACTCCAATTATCACCCAAATGAGAAGTATTCATAGTGCTAGCTGTATAAGCATCAGCACATCACTCAGATAGCTCATCCGTCTCCACTACACATTAGAAGTTGGACAAGATCTCTCACATCATGAGAAGTATTCATAGTGCTAGCTGTATAAGGATCAGCACATCAGTCAGATAGCTCATCCGTCTCCAGTACACATTAGAAGTTGGATAAGATCTCTCACATGACATTTTTTTCCAAGGAAATAGGAAAAGAAAAATTGGTAAATCCTACCTCACTTTCAGCAAATATACCTCCTGCATACCTGTATGCTCACCTTCAGTGCATGCACACACACACACACAAAATTGCAACCACATTCTTAACACCTTCTTCCTAAAGAAATAAAAGAAAGGCCTCCAGCAACATTATCAGCCCTTAAGGAGCAGCTGGATTCTGTCCCAGAGGCTGCCATAGAGCCCTAAACATAGCTATCAGGTTAGGTCGTAAAGCCTTTGTCCTCTATGTAGGGAAAAAAATAAAATAACCACTCTCTAAAAGCTAAGTATTATTAGAATTATTAGCCACACAACATCATGAGAGTGTGTCTGGGAAAGCCATGGTAAATTAGTCACCTTTTTAAGGACAGCAATAAAACATAGGAGACACTGAAGGAGAATTCCAGACCATTTGGAATAAACACTGACAGGGAGGGTGGACACACCAGTCCTATCAGCAACTTGCAGGTAGCACTAGTCAGAGAAAACGAACGATCCCCCAGGTTATCTGACCCACCCCCTGTCATGGCACAGTTGTGCTCCACAGAATCTTTCCCAGTTCTTCAGGATGGCCTTGCTGCGCATAAACACATTCCCACCAGAAAAGACACCTAAGATTGCTTAAAATAACAGAAGCCTGAGCTTTATCTCTGTGTAACTCAGTTAAACATAAATGCAATCTCTACTGCCAGGTAGTGATATGATTTAAGGGTCCCCTATCATACATTATCAGAGGCGAAAGCAAAGAACTCGTAATTTATTTTTATTGATTCAGCAACCTATGCTGGATCATATCTCCTAATTCTTCCCCTTTGCTAAGAAGACTCCATCAAAGCCTTGGGAAATTTAATTTTATCTTTTTTTCCCCTTGTCCGTCTCACTTTTAGAGCTTCTGTGTACACATCTCTACCTAAGTTCAAGAAGAAAATGAAAAAAAGCCCCACTTACTTTTCCAGCTCCATTCTTCTTCCAGCTATCTCCTGATACAACCCAAACCCGCAGATCTTGTGCAACAATTTAACACTATGAAGTCACATACCTGCTGAATAGTCATTTAACGCTGCTGACATGGGGACCTGAAAAGAATTACTTGAACTCCAAGTGTGGGTACACTACCTTCACAGGACAGTTCTCAATTAAAGGAAAAAAACTAAACAAAACAAAACGTAACAAAAAATATCCAAGAAGGTACGGCCACTTTGAGATGCTATAAACTGCCAGGGCAGGTAAGGGTTTTCTGAGATGACTAAAGAAAAGACTGACTGGTTCCATAAATGAAATCCATCTATGTGGGGAATTTTGTGTAAGGCATTTCTGACAAAGGAAAAGAGAAAAAAGCTCCCATAAAGCTGATTTTTCAAGAAAATTCATGCTGCTTATTGTTCTTCCATTTCAGACTCCAGGCTCTACTCAGGAACTCTCTCTCCCCTTCCCCCATATGTACGTACACATATAGAAATATTACCGAACTTCTCAGATTCCAATTCGCAACTCAAATAACTGGGACTGAACAAAGCATGGGCAAGACATTCTCCCCCTCCACCAGGACAGGAAATGGACTAGATAACCTGTGAAAGTCCTTTCCAGGCCCATGTCTATGACCTAAAGATTTACTTGGTCATGTGAAAATGCCTCATTGCCAGCTCAGGAGAACAACAGTAGGGAATTGGGTACCATGCCACAGAAAAATATGCCTGTTATGCTTCCTAAAACACAGAGCCTTGCCTTCTATATGATGGCAGGACATGGGTGCTAGAGAAGCCACCGTGTCAGCAACACAGTCCAGTCACCAGCCTGGCAGAGTGGGGAAAGACGTTGGAGCCTTCCCATTCTATTCCCAGCTTTGATGCCAGCTCACCCACCTGCAGATTAATTGATGATGGTAATATTATTCTGAGACAATATTATTCTATTTTGAACAATACTACCCTGAGAAAATATCCTTCTCCCTCCAGGGGAACCAGTCCAAAAGTCGAGGTTTACAGATGTTACCATGAAAGAAAGGATGCAACTCTTGAGAGACAAACTCTTGCATCCACTTTTAACAGCCAGTTAAAAGACCTTCCACTCCTGCCATTGGGATCCTTATAATCAACAAATCTGAGCAGCTCAGACTTTGGCTTATTCCCTTCCTCACAACAGCCCAGAGAAATATGGATTATTGCAGTTTGCCAGGTGACAAGTGTAGACACAGAGGGGGGAAAAAAGGCAAAATGCACAAATGATTCTATTATAGTTACTTTAAGTACCAAAGTCCAATACTTAGATTTTCCCCCCCACATTTACTACCTGACCTTGAATTACTGTAACACTGTTACCATAAACCCATGAATTAATCATAATTTTTTTAATACGCCTAGGTAGAGTATTTATAACTATAATTAAATAGTAGGAAAAGT
The DNA here is from genome assembly GCF_000703405.1 of Apaloderma vittatum. Taxonomy (NCBI): domain Eukaryota; kingdom Metazoa; phylum Chordata; class Aves; order Trogoniformes; family Trogonidae; genus Apaloderma; species Apaloderma vittatum. The sequence goes on along the minus strand of NW_009722121.1, from coordinate 15,900 downwards.
GAAATATGAGAATCATCACAGAAAGAGTAAGATAAAAATATAAGTGATAGTTTAGAATATATGAGTAACTATCAGAGGCAACTCAGGTCAGTCAGACTGAGCAGGACACATAGGACTGGAAAGTGCTGGAGGTAAGAGACAAGCACGAATCAGGGCTCTCTACAGACAAAAGGTCAGAAGCAATAGCTGGAGTACTAACTAGCCAATTAACATATTTTTTACATTATTATAGATTCAACAAAGATGAAATGATCTGATTATCTTATATATTAAGGTAATAAAAACGTGGTCTGTTCAATTGACTGCATTCTTCTGACCTTGAACCTATGTTTATGCAGGAGTTCCTATCTGCAGATGCCCAAACCTACCTTGAAACTTAGTCGCTCAGCTGTGGTAAGGTCAAACTCTGCCATAGCAGCTCCTTTTCCTACCAGTATTCCTTTGAACTAATCTTTACTCTTGATTTTAATCATCTTTATTATATTTATTTTTATTCTGTACTCATCATGTGCATGCATTTCATCACCACTACAGTGCCTGAACTCCTTCTGCAACAGCTACCTAGCTTTTTTTTTTATCATTATTTGCATTGTATCATTAGATTAGTTAAGTAAAATTATTTTCATCTGTTACTCTGAAAACATGCTCTCTCTGGGCAATTTCCTTTCTTTGTTCTGGTGCAGAACAGCTTCGTGCTCATGCCAAACACCTCTGGAGCCCTGATGTTATCTCCTTTGAAGGGCCTAATCAAGCAGACTTTCATGAAATTTGGCTCACTAGATATTTCCAGAAATTGGGCCGGGAATAATTTCTCTGTGTACATCCACCACATCGAGCCAGCCAGATATAACATCCTCCTTCATCTAAGGGCACTAAAACAACTTCTCTTCTTCCTACAGAGTCTAGGAGAACAGGTACGCTAACAGCAAACTGGCCTCTGTAAGACACTAGCAACTGTTTCCACGCTGTGCAAAAGAACAGAGCATAGAGAATTTTTAAGTTCAAGATTCAGCTTCTCCCTTCTTTATGAGCATCCGGGCTTCCACACCATCACCTCCAGAAAGCAGCCCCAAGCACCCTGAGGCCAGAGCTGTTTTAATTCTGCTTGATAACCCAAAGAACTACCTAAGCCAGTTGACGGACATTCACAATGTGCAGGTGCCGTGGGGTGCAGCTCTGTCTCCATCTGACATTTAACGATTTCAGACTGCAGCTACATCAACAAGAAAGAATGAACATGATCTGTATCACAATAGCCTGTAAAAAGCCTCGCCCAGAGATAAAGCAGCCTCCTGGCAAGTGGAACAGGTGACCGAGCAGGTGCTCTGCTGTCTGTTTAACAGAAGGAACACATTGTGGTTTCTCCTCCTTCATGCCTGGCCACACAGAGACCTCAAAACTGTGAATTCAGAGGACCGAAGGGACCCTTACCTCTATGTCAGCTGGAAGAGCAGGCCCCTAAGACACCCTGCAGTGGGAACTGAACTTAGGGCAGCAAGAGACTACAAAAGCCACACTCCATGGACTTAGCCCTCGGATATACCCAGGACCTGAGAGGGAGACTAAAGGCAGAATAGGGACCCAAACGCCCAATTCAGAGCTCTGGTTTGTTAGTCAAGCCAGAAAACCCATCTTCCAAAGCAGCCAGTTACCAGTTCTGTGTCTGCCAAGGAAATAAAGCTTTGGAAGAGAGATACAGATAATACAAAGCAAACACTTTCCCATCTCTGAATATTTCTAAAGACAGGTAAAATATATTTGCTTAAAATCTGACCTTGTAGGAAGGTTAAAAAAAAAAAAATGTTGTCTGAAAAGCTGGCACCAACTTCGGGGCAGGGGCCTACATGAAAGAATGTGTCAGGAACCACAATAAAATCGTAACTTTTGGTGTCGGCCCAGTATTGCAATTTGGGGGTGGAAATCAAGAAAAAAAAATCCATCTATAAGTTTTTGAGCTCTGTAAGAAAGAAAATGTATTTTTTGCACTTCAGAAATACCTTGTACTAATGTCTACATGGAGAGATGTGGAACAGCACAGCTGTCAAGGGCAATTTTTCTTACAGACTTAAGTGTTGTTACTTAAAGAAAAAAAAAAAGGAGCTGAAAAAAATAGAGGAACTTGAGTTGAAATCTCCTTTAATGTAACATTATGGCTGAGAATTTCAAAGCTGTAAAAGCAAAAATCTCAGAAGTACAGATTCTACATTATACACATGGATGTGTAAAAGAAAAGAGGCAAATCACCACCACAGAAATCCAAAGCACTATTGATTTCTGCAACCCTTTCAGGGTTGCTTGGGGCCCAGGGGCAGTTGATCAGATGCAAATACCTACTCGCTCCATGCTGTAACCCTCACTGCAATAGAAAACTTTCAGAAGATCTGACCCTGTGAGATCATTTCTCCTTCTCTCACCTAGGGTTCTAAAAAATTCTTTGTTTGGACCTGAAAATTTTTTGCCCTCTAGCTGACAGAGAAATTGAAGCACAGTCATCATTTCAAGCCACTGTCTTTATGCTTCCTCATAAGAATCACGGTTATGATAACTGCACTGCTGAGTGACATTTAAACTGGGACTGCTTTAAGATGAGGATTTGGGATGCTATAACCCAGGAGACAGATCCCTTTCAATCTTCCACGACAAAGGACAGATTTAAAAAGAAGGCTCACTTGCTTTGCTCTGCCAGTACCTGCATTGGCTCTCTTTGCCATCACAGGAATACCTGGTACCCAAAACCTGGAGATAGAATAATAGAGACAGAGTCTCATATTTTAATAAAATACTCTGTAGCTCTGCAGGGTCTCTGGATGACCTTCAGGGAATTTCATATACATAGAATCATAGAATTGTCAGGGTTGGAAGGGACCTTAAAGATCATCTAGTTCCAGCCCCCCTGCCATGGGCAGGGACATCTCCCACTAGATCAGGTTGCTCAGAGCCCCATCCAGCCTGGCCTTAAAAACTTCCAGGGATGGGGCTTCCACTACCTCTCTGGGCAACCTGTGCCAGTGTCTCACCACCGTCACGGTGAAGAACTTTTTCCTAACATCCAATCTGAACCGATCCATCTCTAGTTTTAATCCATTCCCTCTAGTCCCATCACTACCCGACATCCTAAAAAGCCCCTCACAGGCTTTCTTGTAGCCCCCTTGAGATACTGGAAGTCCACAGTAAGGTCTCCTCGGAGCCTTCTTTTCTCCAGACTGAACAGCCCCAACTCTCTCAGTCTGTCTTCACAGGAGAGGTGCTCCAGCCCTCTGATCATCCTCGTGGCCCCTCGCCGGACACACTCCAGCACGTCCATATCTTTCTTGTACTGTGGGCTCCAGAACGGGATGCAGCACTCCAGGTGGGATGTCACAAGAGTGGAGCAGAGGGGAGAATCTCTTCCCTCAACCTGCTGATCACACACCTCTTGATGCAGCCCTGGATATGATTGGCTTTCTGGGCTGCAAGTGCACACTGATGGCGCATGTTGAGCTTCTCATCCACCAGTACCCTCAAATCGTTTTCTTCAGGGCTGTATGGTTGTCTTATGCCATCATGGGTTTGTGTCTGGCATGGTTGTTTTGTTTTTGGGGTTGTTTTTTTTTTTTTTTTTTTGGGGGGGGGGGCGGTGTTCTTAGGGATGGCTTCTCGTAAAACTTCCAGACCCTTCCCCAGTCCCACATAAAAGTGAGATCCACCTCTGCCCAAGGCAATGTGCACCAGCATCTCTGTGATCAGTGCATTTAAGAGGGGAAATCTGCTGGGCCAGTCTCTCTCTTTTGTCTCTGTGTCCTCCTGTTTTTTGTGTTGGGGAGTTTTCCTGTTTGAAGCAAGGGGAGGTGGTGACAGAGTTATCAACTCGATACAGGCTCTTTGTCTTACCTGGCAAGATGCACACGTAGAAGGCAAGCAGCAAGCCTTTTACGTAGCTGCAACAGACTAAAATATAAATCCAAAAGCCCGTTTTGCCTTTGCTGTTTTATGATTGTCCTTTCACAAAGGTGATTGTCTACAAATTATTTCTGATAAAGCACCTCCCAAAAGAGAAATATTTCTCTGGGTCTTTTTACAGCAGGACTAACAGCAAGTGCTCCAAAGATAATCTTTAGCAAACCTAGTTCCTAGAACTAGTGTAACCTGTTGTAAATTCATATATAGAACGCAGCAGAATGAAGGTACTCTTCACTCCAGCCTTTCAAAAGGTCTCTCCAGTAACTATACCAGCACAAGACTGATTCCAACAGCTCCATAGACCCATCACAAGACTACTGCAGTCACAGCAACTCTCATCAGAAAACTGATGCTGCAACAAACAGGCACCAGGGGCTCCAGCCCTGAACCAAGGTGTCCATGCACCACACGGTTCTCCACTGCATTAAAGAGCTCAAGTCATCTCTCATGGCTTCCTGCATTTCGTTTTTCTTAAAGCCCTAGCTCTTGGAAACCAATGAGGACTTAAATCAACAAAACAAAATGAACTCAATTTCTGTTCCTACTTTTCTGAATTCAGAGGATGACTATCAAAAAACATTCAAATCTCCATTCAAAGTCTTTGACTTTTACTTCCCACAAGACTGCACATCTCATAAGTTAATTATATTTTTACACACACGTAGAGACAACTGTCTCGCTACACATCTGTTTCTAACTATAGATGCAGCTACATAATTGTGGCATTTCTTTCTCCCCTCAGAAAGACAGAAAATTGACTCAAGATACTTTAGAAACCTCAGATTAGCAATGCTACAGTCAGAATAGTACACAGAACTCCTGGATAGCTATTGCTAGGGCTTGCAGGTATCATAAGACCTTCACATTCAAAAATACTGGATTAACATTCAAACATAAAGGAAAAATAAAACGAACTTGATTCTCTTACAACCCGAGAACATGAGTATTTTTAGAGCAACAGCTTAGCATTCACAGCACGCATGGCATTCTTGATTAAACAAGAGATCTGCACGAACATAATAAACCTGTAATTTTATTGGCCAAGCGCTATGGAAACAATTTAGAATACACAGATTGTAATGTTAAGCAAACTGCAGCCCGTCTATAACACCCATGAATTATAGCAGTTTGGCAATGAGCTGACCAGTTGCTTCTCACGGCCTTTAATAACCATCATCCACATCTTCACAGCACAATAGAAATTAGAGATGCAAGAGGCCTATTAGCCTATCCAGAAAATACAGGATTGTTCCCTACGGCATAATTGCTAATACTCTGTCCAAAGTAGATTTAAAGCCGCAAAGCAAGGCAGCCTCTTTAGCAAGATTACTCAGAGTGGCTGAGAACTCAGTTCCATAAAGCTTTTTCTAGATATTGCATTTAAATGTTTCCCCTCTTTAAAAAGTTAGAGCTGTCCAAGGAGCCTGATCTCGTTTGTATTCCTCTCTAGTCAGTCAAGAGTGGTCCCTTTCTGCTACAAAGCAGCAGTACACAGACACTGACCTTCTCTGGCTACCAGCCTTCACAAACAGTTCTCCGCTCCACCCAGCTAGTCCGTGCCAACTCTTGTCCATAAGGGCACCCTCAGCACCACCTCCTCCCTGTGCTTACTACACGGGTATGTAGAGTCACACCTCCCTTTCCACCTCAGAAGTCCTTTGGCCGAATGCGGATTTCATAGTTAATATTCATTCAGTAAATGACATCTTCCTACTCACTGAACGCTCCCATTACATGCCTGCGCACTGCATGCACTTCAGCCATGCCTCAATGGGGACATGTGAAAGGGGCTCTGTGTCCTGTGCTAGGGCAGGGGCTCTGGCACAAGGCTGTGCCTAGTTAAACGTCCTTGCTGCACACAGGGTTAGTCAGGGCTCAAAATACCAAGCTGTATTTCCACCGCTCAGTAAATCTCCATGTACTGCATCAGCCCCTTGGAGAGTCCAGAATTAAGAGAGAATTAATATGTGTACAGGAAGAACCTGGATGTGCCTGGGATGGAAGAAGGAAGGAAGGAAGGGAATTAGGAAATCTGCAGACAGGAATGGTAACAAGTATACCACAACCTGGCTAAATCCAAAATCTTACAGGTGTCACAGTCCAGCACCCAACACAATGGTATCTTGCTTTCAGACAGTAATAATAGTTACCAGAACATGGATAGTGGTCCCTGTAACAGCTTTGAGAAGTTTTCCAAGTCAAAATCAAAGAAAACGAACATGTACAAATCAAGTTTCTTGTGTTTTGCATCCATAACGTTATTTCTCTGAGGAAATTTTTTTTAACTTGCTTCTACCACTCTTCTAAAACTTCTAGTAAAAACTAACATTCCCATGACTGAAAAACCCTTTAGAATTTCCACCCATTTGATCCCCACTCTTAGAAACACTACAAAATTCCCTGCTCTTCACTGAATTGTTGCTAATGTTGATCATATTCTTCTTGTTTAGAATAAGCATTCAGTGAGTGGCCTAATCACTTTCCTAAAATAAGCCTTGATTTCTACTATCTTTGATATCCAGAAGTATTTGCAAACAGGATTTCAGCCAGCCACCTGCATACATTCACTCCATGAGTGCCTTATGCTATCATAGGAAGCAGAACCTCAAGTGTCCCTACCCTGCAAATCCCAAGACACTTTCTCAACTGAACAAACTTCAGACCTTCACCCCAAAAGCCAAAATAAAGCAAACAAAATCCCATAAAAAAATCTTGTAATGTACGACTGGAATAGAGGAAAAGAAAAGTCAAGGGCACTGACACTGTCCTCCATCCTTGCAATAATGAGGAGTCTGAGAAATGCCAAGATGATTGTCTGAAGTGGACCACAGAGAGCAGTAAACCATGTCAGATATATGGCATCTCTCTGCTCCCTATTTGAATGAGGAGACACTTTATAAACATTCTGCTATTTTAATACGCTTTCCAAAACGCATTTTCACAATAAGAATTGTCAAGTGTTTGGTTTATATTAGCATTTTCAGGTAGAGATCAGGGCACCTAAAGAAATAAGATATATAAAGAACAAGAGCAGAACCAAGAGTTCCCTACTGCAGACCTCACCTGTTCAACTCAGAAAGCGACTACGTTACAGTGAAGAGTGACGCTGATATATCTAGCAAGGTACTATAAAATCCTTCGGGATGAAAATTGCAAAGAAGCAATAATTGATTATTTCTGCCACAGATAAAAATATAGTTTGAGGATGTAAGAGAAAGTTCTTTTTAACCTGAAGAATTACCTTCCTTTTGAGAAAGATGAACCACCCATAATGACAGAGGAAAATCTTTGGACGTAGTAGCAGAAAAAGACATTAGAAGTGGCAATCACCATGTCAGACACACTACACTGCAGGGAAAGGGAAGAATGGCCAGATAATGAAATTACAGAGCATTGAAAATGTCAAAGAGCGACAGTGTTCTACCATCATTCACGGGTTATATGAGGCATTAACATGCTGATATCCCATTCCAATGACAAAGATGGCAACAAGAACAGTAAATAGTCCAGAATGAATCTGTTGCTGAGACCAGGAATTTAATGAAACAGGGAGAGGGGCAGAAAATGAATCTTACTTTTACTATGCAGCCTTCAAACTGGAAGGTGCTGGCCCTGTTCAGAAATAGTAATAGCTCAGAGATGCATTATTTGACTTCCCTTATCTATGATCCCCCTATAGTTATGAGTCATCATCACAAAAAGGGGTATCAAGTCTCACTAACAAGCACCAACCTCGTTGGCAGGCAATGACACAAACGCTACACCAAGGGAATTTCCAGTGAGGTATAAAGGAAGGGGGAAAGTCATTCACACCTGAGGAGATCAACTGCTACCCAGGGAGGCTGAGGGATCTTTGTTCTTGGAAATACTCAGAACTTGACTGGACAAGGCTCTGAGCTGCTCAATTAACACCACAGCTTGATCCAGCTTCGGATCAAGAAGCTGATCTTAGCAGGAGCTGGACCAGAAGACCTGCAGACTCCCCTCAAACTAATCTTAGTCACTCTACGATTTAATGAGTTCTGTTCCCTTCAAGAAGAGACACTACTGATCAATACGAGTAGCACAAGCAATCATGACGCAGCAAAGCCAGAGGACCGCGTGTCTATAATGCGATATACTTTTCTAACTTAAGATAGTTGACCACTATTAAAAAATAAATTAAAAAACCCTCTACCACCACTCCTCCTACAGTTTAGTCAAAAATACCATACAATCGGATTATAGAAACCCACTTCTCGAGACAGTCTAGCAGATTGTAACACAGCTTAGGGCAAATGTAAATGAACTGTCAGTTCCAAGACGGCTCCATGTGCAGCCACCATGTGTACCTCTACACATCCTCTCCAGACATGGCAACCCAGAAGGGCAGGGCTGTACCATCCCAGTACTACCCCATAAAGCAGTCAAAGTTGTAGTAGAACCGCTTCCTCTGCAGCGTTACACTTCAACAGAAATTCTGCACTGTTTCCCAAAACTCCAAATTCTGATTCCTCCTACGTCTAACTAAATTCTCATATTGGAAGTCTGAGAGCAAGATGGCTTCGAAAGGTCTGATAAGGTCAGAGCTAAAGAGCAGTTGAGAAAGCTATCCAGCCTCCACACCGATTTCTCACAGAGCTTGGATTTCCCATTTCAAAACTGTAGTTCAGAACCCAGTTTACCTTAATTTAATCAGGAACATGTCTTTGAAATATAAAGAGTAAAATTAATTAAAAAAACCCATCACGTATTTATTACAGAAAACATAATATAGAAATATAGAAAACACATATTTAATATAGAAAACATAAATAAGTCATTTCCTCATTCCATCAAGGAGATGAACTTTAATTTCAGATCGTTCAATTTTTTTCTAAAAACAAAAAAATAAGCAAGAGAAGAGAAACCCTTGGAAACACTACCTCTTAACACATACAGTACGTGCCTCCCTCTCCCTGCTGTCCCATATCACTTATTGAATACTATAGTTTTTAAAGGCTTCTGGAATTCAATTTGCTAAAGGTGTGCAATAAATGAGGCTTTGCAACATACATCCGTTCAGAAACTGCGAGTATCTGGACATCTGTGCACAGGTGGGATTCAATAAGAGATATTTGTAAGATGAAATATCCATCCCTACCCATTTCAGAAAGGCCAAATTTTCACCAGTTTATTAGCAGCCAATCTGCCAGACAGCAAAACTAACAAGTCTATGAATCAAAAGTCTTTCCACCCACAAGACTGTCATTCTTTCCCCGCTACACAAGTGGATTTACATCAGGCTCAGAATGCAAAGTTCACCTGTTGACTGACTAATGTATGGATATTCAGGCATTCTTAAATACGACCAGCCTGTTCATTACAAGGGCATAATGTTCTTCCCTCTCCACTGAGCGGTAGCTATGGATCATGTGGCAAGAGGCAGCCTTGGAGGTAGGTAGATGGATGTCCAACCATTGCAAGCTTCATGGTCATATAACCAATGTCTTATGGAGATCTATGCACCAACAGTACAGACCTTGGCAAAGTCTCTGTGACTCAAAGCCAATCTGCCACAGCAGCAAAACAAATGAACAATAGACAGCTTTGAACTGCAGCCTGTACTCCTAATTATACCTGAAGTGTCTCCCAGCAGCATCCAGGACTGGCTGAGACAGCACTTACCTGTCAAAACACATCAGATACAACAAACGGCATCTTTTGAACCTAGCAGCACTTTCACATTCCACCTACTGCAGCTCACTGACCCTCTCCAGGAGTCATTCCTGAAATCTGGACAACACACAGATTTGTCTGTGTGCCTGCGTTTATAGAGCCCATGAAGCGACTGCCCAACGTGGGCACTACATTAGAAGAGGAATCTGTGTAAGATAAGTGAATTTGCTTTAAAGTCAGCTCACGTGTTCTTTGTCACTGTGTACTTAAAGTCATCAAGATGTTGCACAACTCAAGATTACTCCAGGGCTGTCCTATAAGGAAGGTAGCAGCTACGGACACAGAGTCTGGACACTTCAAACATATACATGAAGACAATACAGTGCAATGACAATTTCAAATTGCTTCTAACGGCTGTCATTAGAAGGGGAATGTGAAGTCCTCTCTGTCTTGCCCATGTCTTATTTCTTACACAGATGTTCTCAAACATCTTCCAGATGAACACCTGAGGTGCAGCATCAGTCTCCTGCTAGTTAGTAGTATTACGTCCTGCACAAATCAGAGAGCAATAACACAACCTGGACAGTATGCAATGGTCCAGGGTACTTAGTGGAGAAAAACAAAAATAAGCTGAAGTCACAAAGAAGGAGGGATTTCACAGTGCCACAGTGCCACTGTTCCAGTTTCATTACATTTGAATGTCAGGAATGAGCTTTGGCAACAGGCACCTGAGCAAAACTGAGTCTAGCAGCTTAAAGGGTTACCTGGAAGAGTTACACACTGCTACAGTTCAGACATGTTAAATGCCTTTTTCTTGCCCCAGCTGAAAGGTCATAAAGCAAGTTAACCTTCTTCACCAAGCCTAGACTAGGATACTACTCTCCCAGCAAAGCGTAAATACCAGGTAAGTCCCGTGGAGATCTAGGAATTACCGTTCTCTAACCAGAAGTAAGCACCACTGGCAAGGCACAAAGCAGACCCCATGTGACTCCATCTCCGAGCTGTGCTCCACCAAGATCAGCTGAAGTCCCTCACAGTTCACCCGCCTCTTGCTGTCTTGACACGGCTCAGTTCTCATCGCCAGCTGGAGATTCAGTCTCCTGCCCCCACATAGGCTTTGTTGCCACTTCATGCCACACAAGAGCAGTCTCCATTTCTTCCCCACCATACATAGCTTAATCCAGTTCTCACTGCAGCTTTTTCTGCACAGCCTGCTTAAGCTTGTTTTTTCTTATCATTCTTCCCACAGTCTGAAGTAAAGATGTAATCACCACAGCTGTGGTGTTATCCTCCAGAAATTACTTTGTCACAGGGAAAAGTGCAAAAATACAATTACTTGCTTTAGCTACAGCAGCTTAGAGGGACCCAGTTTTGAAATGTTTCCTATTTTTTCAGAAAAAGAACTGAAAACTTGTACCTGTAGGTACAGCAATCAGAAAGTACCTGTACGTTTCCTTAAAGAAAACCAATGAAAATTATACCAGATTATATCTGTCAGAATTATACAGTATTTCTGTCTCCAAGTCTACATGTAGTTGTATCAAAAAAAAACCATGACAAGCCAACCCAAAGGTTCATGTTATTTAACAAACCTGAAGGAAAGGACAAGCTATACACGAATTCCTGCAAATCAAAACATCATTGACACTGATAGAGACATGCAACTGGAACCAAAACCTGCTGCCACTACTGCAGCAAGTAACAAATCTGGAGGAACGTTTAGGCTTGGAAGTATAGAACAACTGAATTAGTGAGATCTGGAGAGGCTATTTAACCAATCTCCATTCCCCAGGCAGGATTAACTTTCTTTGAATTACTCCCAAGAGATATTTGCCCAGTCTGTTTTTAAAGATCTCTGCAGCCAGAAACATCACAGTCTCCAAAGCATCCATACCAGGCTTTACGCACTTTACCATTATAAACCTTTCCATACGAACTAACCTCTTTTTCACTGTATTTTGAGCATATGATTTCTCATCCAGTCCTTCACAGATACATGGCAAAGATGATTACCTTTAACAATTGCCTTTTGCATTCATTTTATCATCCCTCTTCAGCTTCCTTCTCTTTTGCTAAACAACTCCCATCCATTGAAGATTTCCTTGTAAACCAGGTTACCTTGTGTTTGAGCATCTTCATTCTTCTCTTTCACGTTCTCTCAAAATGATCTTTATCTTCCTTTGAGTGAACTTAGATTAGCCACAGAGCTAATGCTGAGGCCTTATTTGCACTGAGTGCACTGCAAGGATTACTCTGTGTATCTGACAGGCTATATATAATCCTGCTCATTCAAGCAGGAGGAGATTTGCTTTCTGGAAACACTCTCCCCTCTGCAAGACCTATTCTCAGTGCACTGTGAAGTTTAGTTGCTAAAGGAGAGATTTTAGCAGGGAGGGGAAGGGAAAAGTTGGAGTAATCCTGTGTGTATTTGCTGGCAGGCCAGAGAAAGTAACATTTTCAGGACTTTAGTGCAGATGGAGAAGGATGTTCAGGGGCTAATCGCTTCCCTTAGAACAAAACGGGAACAAACCTCTGCGATGGAACAAAGAACCAACTCAGTAACAGGCAGGAAGGTGAAGCAAGGCGAATAGCATTGAAATAGTATGAGGGAGAATCGAATCCAGTGTGACTTTGTGCATTAAGTACACAGGAGGAACAATTTTTCCAAGACTAGATGCCATGAGACAGTGCACTAAGGAAAAGGAGAGTCAAGAACCCTGCACACACAATGCAAAAGGGCCCACTCACAAACTTGAAAGCAGGAAGTCCACTTCGCAGCACTGAGGGCATTAAATACAGTTAGATCCCTTTATTATAAAATGAGACTGCCTTAGTGTCTAACCTGCTGTTTCAGAAGTAAAAGATGACACAGCGAAGTCTGCTGGCCTAAGAGGTCCAAAAGAAAAGCCAGAGGACACAGTAGAGAAGCTTACAGGTTCACATGCAAGCAACTGAGAGATCAGCCTAGACTAATCTTCCTCTTCTTCTCCCTCCTCCAGCCAAACCCCAGTCCTTTTCAGTTCTCAACAAATACTTTAGTGAACAAGTTCAGCGTTACATAGCTGTACAGCTATTTCAGCAATGGGATTAAAAGAATTCATGTCAAATATGGCAGGCATCAGGAATCACTGTCACTCTATCCTCACATTAGAAAAGGAGCAAGAAGGCAGGGAGCAACAGGAAAACACGACCACAGGGCAAACAAAACAGTCAAAGACAAGATGACAATGTTGGAGAACAAGCAGAGAAATAGCTGGATTACGCTCCAATATGCCAAGCTCTGAAAAGGCCAAAGCAGAGGAGACAGTGCTTCATGATATACAGCCCTTACAAATCTGTGTGGTATAAATGCAATTTATGTGGCCTATAATGTAGTTAATTTATCCCCATAAAGAAAGGCGACATTGTAACTCACGAGACAGGTTCTGGTTCTTACCGTCACTTTTGGTGATAAATTCAGCCCAAGTTTCTGTACCTGCCTTTTCATTTCTGGGTAGCTTAAGCTATTCAGACACCAACCTTAACGTGACAGTCTCTGTGGCAATCCAGAAATGACACATACCCAGCTACGTGGTTGGGGGCTTTTTTGTGTTTTTTTTTTCGTTTGAGGATTGGTTTTTTTTCCCCCTCTGGCACTCATGAAAAGCATCAGACTGACAAGAGCAGAGAACAAGCCATTTATTTGCCATCACAACAAATATGCAGCACAGGGCAAGTTGCCTGTGCACCACTCCCTGCCAGCATGCATCTGCCTTGGCTCAGGGGACCCCCTCCAAGAGGAAGGGCACAAATCAATTTTTCATGGCTGTTCAGAGTTAGCCTCTCTGTTGACATCAACCACTTCTACTAACTTCACTGGTAGTTTTTGTCACATGAAGGTCTATTCACCAGGAAATGGACCCAAATAACGCATGACAGCCAGTCTAAGACACTCCCTTATTTCAATTTTCACAAAAACCTTGTTTTCAAACAAAACATCTGAAGCTGGTATTTTTTTCTTTCCATGTGGATGCTCTATCTTTTCTTTGATTCCCTGAGGCTGCAATTACCCAGGGAACATAAGACAGGCACGCTGAGACAAAATGAAATCTTTCAACAATAGAGGTAGACAAGAAATCTTAACTTATGATTTAACTTCCATACATGCATTGGGGCTTTTAAAAATATTATATTATAACAAGAATATGGTTTTGCATATATACATCCATCCAGTGGAAGAATCTGGAATACATACAACTGTGTAACAGCACTTGCTGTTTTAAACATGTATTTACTTATCTGTCTGCCAAATAAGGCTGTTAAGAAGAAAAAAAAATGTTGGAAAATGGGAGAAAAGAAAATATTGTTAGAAAGGCATCCAAAGGAGTATTCCATAGTTATCTTTATTCAGGCTTTACGAAGTATTAAAGTTCCAAAGTAGGTATTTCTTTTTCTTGACAAAATTAAAAAAAAAAGAAACTAGAAAATGATATCACATAAATCCATAATAGTAACAAGCCTGAAAAATGGTACCACTGTAACTGATTTTAAATACATATTTAAGAGTATAATTCCATAGGATGCTTCTTGATGCTCTCCTTTTCTCTTTGAGCTGCAACTTTCCTAGAGGCATGTAACAGTATAGTTGATGGTTTAGCAAAAGCCTCTGCTTTACGAGCTCGCTGAATTTTAACCTGGACAGAAGGCAATCACATCTAAAAGCATGGGGGATAAACTCAAATTTTCACTGTGTGAAAAGGTAGCTTCAAGCAAAAGGAAATTGTGATCTCTGAGCAGCAAAGGGCCACTGTAAATGGAGGGCCCATAACAGTTACTAAAGGTCTCATTTATATCAGCTGACTGTGTTAGAGGAAAGTGCAGAACAGAAGCTGCTCTAAAGCCTGAGGTTGGCGACTCCACATGTATGCATTAAATTCAGCGTATTCATGGCATTTATTTGCGGTACTGGCTAGTAAGAAATGGCTAATAATAGAAGTTCATCTGAAACCTTCCTGCTTCTTTACCCACTTTGCTCCACATTATGGAAAGAGAGAAATTATATTAAGTTTAGCGGTCTGAATTCCCCAAAAAAAGCCCTTTCTGTGGACAGCAAGAGCATGTTTTCAGAACAACAGGCTGGTGGGCAGCAGGCAGTTCTGCAGTTTCCCTGCGGGGCACTCCACACTGTTTCACCCTCATTCCTTTTACTGGCCCTTCCTTACTTTGCCAACAGTGCCTGCTTTGCCTTTTTCTCAACATCTCCTGCTTCCACTCACATGCTCCCTTCACTTCTGGCAAAAGTCCTGAAGAACTTACATCCTCTGTCTCTCTCCCTTCTCTCTTTGCAACCGTTTAAACTAAATGTCTACCCTCTTCACCTTAAAGGTCTCCAATTCTGAAATTCTACCTGTACTTTCACAAATCCTTTCTAGTTATTCTTCAGTTCCTTCAATTTCTTCCTAAATTACATCATCAACACACAGCAGACCCTTTCCTTGCCTTTCCTTCTTGACTTTTAAGTCACTTGTCAGCTTCCTCTGCCCACACATTTGATTCAAGAGCTCTTCTCCCAAATACCCTTCTCTCACATTTCAAAAGAACCCCTGTGAGCTTCTACACAATATATTCTAAGTGTCTTTTAAACCTCTCTTTTACCATGATTTCTCCAAAATACCTTACAACAGAAAGAGCTGCAGGTACTAGAAAATCCCTGCATCTGGCCTGATAACCATTAACTGTCTTTTCCTTATATTTTCACAGCTGATGCTGTTTCTATTATACCTAGGCTCCAAGCCCCTTGAAACAAGCAACCTTCCAGTCTCTCCTTGTACCACCTCTTGAAAAAAGGTTCAGGCAAAAATTAGTATCCCATATATGACTTCCAAAGTGAATGGAATGATGGAAAGAGAAAGAGCTAAGAGGAACACTGGACTGTCTCAAATCTACGTAGGAACACACCGCACATTTTTGTGAGAGTATTTTTTGCTAATGGCACATGACTGGCAATGGAGGTTGCTGCGGTTGCATGAGCTTCAGGCAGTGCTTTCCAGGCCCCAGCACTGCAGGTGGCTGAGGCCATGCAGTTGCCACTAAAAAGAAAGTGCAGCCATGACCGTGCAGTGTGTTCCGCTAAGTACGGAGCAAACCCATCTTCTGGAGCACAGGAGTGCCAAGTGTTATGTGATCCTATCTCTGCTCAGAAAATAAAGCAAATATTTTAAGAACTGTGTTTCCAGCTCCTTTGATGGCAGAGGTATCTGCTCCAGGGAAGGCAAGGGAACAGTCAAGAATACAAGAGTATCTGCAACCAATCAATCAAAGAATCACAGAATGTTAAGGGTTGGA
>NW_009722120.1:27320-67301 GCF_000703405.1 Apaloderma vittatum | reverse complement strand
ACAATTAACATATCTCGATACTCAGCCAGATCAACCTATGTCACACACACACATGATTTGCTCAGCCGAATTTAACACATCTCAAGGATAGAGAGTGGTTGAATATGAGACTCATGGCAAAATGTCTGTTTTCTGGGGTTTGGTTCCATCGGGTTTTGGTCGTTTTTCTGCTGTTCCATTCTGGGACAACTCAGGGCTGGGTCACTTTCCACAACCCCCTTTGGGTCACCACAGTTAAGGGTCTGTCAAGGCAAGACAGAGCTGAGCTGAGCTAACATCTCCCTCTCATTTGCTCACCAAAACCCGTTCTGTGGGTACCCACACAGGGACCTTAAAGATCACCTGTTTCCAACCCCATGCCATGGGCAGGGACATCTTCCGCTAGACCAGGTCGCACAAAGCCACCTCCTACCTCGTCTTAAACACTTCCAGGGAGAGGACTTCCACAGCTTCTCTGCGCAACCTGTTCCATTGCCTCACCACGCTCACAGAAAAGATTTTCTTCCTAATATCTAATCTAAATCTATTCTCCTCCAGTTTGAAACCATTACCCCTTGTCCTGTCACTCCTTGATCAAGAGTCTTTCCCTGTCTTTCCTGTAGCCCACTTTAAGTACTGGAAGGCTGCTGTAAAATCTCCCTGGAGCCTTCTCCAGGCTGAACAACCACATCTCTCTCTTCTTGTCCTCAGAGGCGAGGTGCTCCAACCCCCTGATCACCTTAGCAGCCTCCCCTGGATTCACTCTAGCAGGTTCATGTCCTTCTTGTGTTGGGGGCTCCAGAGCTGGACACAGCACTGCGGGTGGTGTCTCATGAGAGCAAAGGGACAGAATTCCCTCCCTCAACCTGCTGGCCATGCTTCTTTTGATGCAGTCCTGTATGCAATTGGTCTTCTGAGCTGCAAGAGCACCTTGCTGTCCCATGTCCACGTTTTCATCCACTGGCATCCCCAGGTCCTTCTCCAGAGTGCTGCTCTCAATCCACTTGTCCCTCAGCCTATTATTTATGGTTGAGATTGTCCCCACCCCGGTGGAGGACCTTGTTGAACTTCATGATCTTTGCACGGGCCAGCCTTGCAGACCTGTCCAAGCCCCTCTGGATGGCATCTCTTCCTTCCAGAGTGACAACTGCACCAGGTAGCTTGGTGTCTGTGGCAAACTTGCTGAAGGTGCATTCATTCCCGCTGTCCATGTCACCAACAGAGATGTTAAGCAGTCCCAATACCAACCCCGGAGGAACATCACTCACCACTGGTCTCCACTCAGACATCAAACCATTCGCCATAACTCTTTGAGTGTGACTCTTCGGCCAATTTCTTATCCATTGAGTGGTCCATTTGTAAAATCCATGTGTCTCCAATTTCGAGACAAGGATGTCAGATGAACAGGGTCAAATGCTTTGCACAAATCCAAGTAGATCCTGTCAGTTGTTCTTTCGTTATCCACCAGTACTGTAGCCCCATCACAGAAGGCCACCAAATTTGTCAGACATGATTTGCCTTTCATGAAGCCATGTTAGATGTCTCAATCAGCTCCTTATTTTTTACATGCCCTAGCACAATTTCCAGTAGAATCCACTCCATGGTCTGTCAAGGAACAGAGGTCACTGTCCAGCCAACTGCTAAACTCTGCACACACCTTCTTCTCCTCGTTAGGGGTCACTGGTCTATGTGCAGAGGTCAGAAGTAAGGGTTCTCACACCCGTAAGGTGGCATTTCATGCGTGATTATCCCATTTAAGAGTTAGCCAAGAGAAAGGTTTGGAAACTTTAAATCTTGTGTATGGTTGTATTTTATTATTGAAGTATGACAAACATAAACCTTAAGCTGGATAAAATATAAAACATTAACCAAATTCATGTGGTGAGGTGACCCTGGTCATCAAAGCTGCTCAGATCCTTCCCTCATGAGCAGGATAGGAGAGAGAAAATATAATTAAAGACTAGTAGGTTGAGATATGGACAGGGAGAGATCATTCACCAATTACTGTCCCAGGCAAAACAGACTCAACTTGTATAAAACTAATTTAATTTATTATCAATCAAGTGAGAGCAGGGTAATACAAAACAAAACTAAGTCTCCAGGACCTTCTGTCCATCCATCCCTTTTTCCCAGGCTCACCTTTGCTCCCAATTTCTCTATCTCCTGCGTGCCAGAGGCACGGGGGGCAGGGATCGGGGGTTGTGTTCAGTTCATCGGATGTTGTCTCCAGCACTCCTCGCTCTTCCCCTGCTCCACCGTGGGTCTCTCCACAGGACACAGTCCTCCATCAGCTTCTCCAGCGTGAACCCTTCCCGTGGGAGTCAGTCCTTCACAAACCGTCCCAACGTGAGTCCTTTCCACGGGGCGCAGTCCCTCCGGACCATACTGCTCCAGCGCCAGCCCCCCGTGGGGTCACAAGTGGCACCAGCAAACCTGCTCCGGTGTTGTTTTCTCTCCTCACGGGTCCACAGGTCCTGCCAGGAGCCTGCTCCAGCACAGACTTCCCATGGGGTCACAGCCTCAAGGTGACATCTTGCTGCTGTGACCTGAGGTCCTCCCTTGGCCACAGGTGGGCACCTACACCCCATCACCCCCATGGGCTGCAGGACACAGCCTGCCCTGCCGTGGGCTTCAGCACCACCCAGGGGAATCTCTCCTGAGGTGCCCGGAGCACATCCTCCCACCCTTCTTCACTGGCCTTGGCGTCGGCAGAGTTGTTTCTCTCACACATCCTCCCTGCTCTCTGTACCTGCAACCATGCAGCAATTTTTTACCCCGTTTAAACACATTTTAACAGAGGTGCTATCACCATTTTTAATAGGCTCAGCCTTGGCTGGCAACAGGTCCATTTTTGGAGCCAGCTGGGCTTGACTCTGTTGGACATGGAGGAAGCTTCTCGCTACTGTCACAGAAACCACCCCGACAGCCCCCACACAACCAAAACCTGGCCACGTAAACCCAATGCAATTTACAACAGGGCAGAAGGTATATACGCTTTGTGTTCTGTTGCTGTGCCAACATAACTGAGTTAAAATATACACGAAATTAAATTTTCAGCTGCTGAAAGCAACTTGTTTTAATTCAGACGTGCAAGAAATCTGCCAATACGGACTGCAGAATATTTGTGCCCACACTTACTTTTGAATAAATTAAAAGTAGTAAGTTATCAGATCAAAGAAGAAATATAGTAAAACAAAAATATTGTCAAGGAAGGGGAAGCCCATAAAACAGAATTGATTAGAAGCACAATTCCCAACTTTAAGCACTGCTTTACAGAGAATCTTTCCTATTTTTTAAGAAGTATATACATTCACTAGTCACAGTGTATTTTGGTTTCCTTTCTGTCCTTCAAATTCCTTTCACTCAGCTTTAAAGCCTCCTTTAACTTTGGTGGGCTTTCAGTCAGGCCTCACAAGCTAAAAGCACTGTAATTAAATGCCTTCTACTTTATAATTAGCATGATTATTAGTGAATCCTATCAAGTCATATGTGCACATCTACGGTGAAAACAAGTCTGGAGCAAATCTCAGACTAACTACGAAGGATGCCTGCAGTGGAAAAATACCCTGGCTTTTTCTGTGATAAAAATCACTGCAGATATTCACGATGCTACAATTTTTTATGAATGAGAGTGGCTGTCACGATTAAGCATGGACTAAAGCCACAATCTATTATTACTCTCCATTATTATTCTGTTGCATGGGTGTTAGCACTAGAACCCAGGAGGTTTCTAACTGCTCCTCAGTTATAATGCAGGGGTCTCACATTCCATTTTGCAGTTGGGCAAATGATTTTTGGCCTCAAACTGGGGGGGCCGGGAGCAGCAGAGGGGAGGGACATGAAGATCTAGAAGGGCCCCAGAATGATCTTTGTGAAGGATCAGATCCCTCGCAAATCCTTGCAAAGCAGTTCCTTTGCACCCTGAGCAGTCTGTCAGGAGCCGGTGCGTGTCACCAGCACGGATTCTGGAAAGGAGAAGTGATACAGGCTAGGGCAGCTATCGGTGCTTCTCACAAATAGAATCGTAGAATCACAGAATAGCTTCAGCTGGAAGAGACCTTGAAGATCACCGAGTCCAGCCTTTGTCCCAGCCCTATCAACCTACTAAACCATGTCCCCCAGTGCAACATCCATTCGTCTCTTAAATACTTCCAGGGACGGTGACTCAATCCCCTGCCTGGGCAGCCTGTGCCAATGACTGGCAACACTTTCAGAAAAGAAATACTGTTCTTCATCAGCTGAAAGCACATGCTTTAACATCAGGCAGACACCGCAGCTGGGGTCTGCAGCTCTTGTGAGGAGGTTGACCCTGGAGCTCACCCATGGCCCATCCCACCTGTTTTAGCAGCGTAAGTTGGGAGAAACACGTTGCAGCATTTCATGGGGCTCTGAGCAACCTGATCTAGTTGAAGATGTCCCTGCTCATTGCAGGGGGTGAATGACCTCCAAAGGATGACCTCCAAAGGTCTCTTCCAACCAAACCCATTCTGCAACTCCATGATTCCATGATGACCTCCAAAGGTCTCTTCCAATCCAACCCATTCTGTAGCTCCATGATTCTATGATGACCTCCAAAGGTCTCTCATGACCTCCAAAGGTCTCTTCCAACCCAACTCATTCTGCAACACCATGATTCTATGATCTCCTGTGTTTGACACTACTTATATCCTCAGCAAGAGCTGTGCAAGAGGTACAGAAACAGAGGAAGGTGATTAAATGAACTTTCGAGCAGCTTATGAGTGACGGCAAGTGATCAGTGTCAGCCTGCTCCCAGCTGTGCCACCCATCTCTGTGCTTGGCTCTGGCCATCACATCCCTGCTGCCCTCCCAACCCTGTGTTTTGCTTCTCCTGTGAATGAGTGACCCAGCTTCAGTGAGAAAGTGGAGGCGGTGCTGACCTCAGCGTCTCCTCGCTGTGGTAATTAGGAAACTCCTTCGGTCTGCAGAAGCAATCAATCTAGACCCCCAGGCTGATGAGGAGGATTTCATCATATGGCAGAAAGAAGATACAGAAACTTCATATGGAAATATGCCATGAACGGGAATCCAGCATCAATCTTTAAAGACGGAGTCTGCACTTGAAGCTTATTTTCTGCTTTAGAGGAAGGTCATTTATTGGAAATTAGAGTGATGCCAGGCTTCAGTGCAACATCTTAAGTGCAATTGCCAAAATTTAGTAAATATTTATTTATTTAAATGTTTCTCTTTTTTCTAATTTTCATTTGCACAGCAGCTGTCGCTTAAGCAAAAATCTAGTTCTCTCTTTTTTTGGTAAGTGCATGTTGAGGGAAGAGTCTCCAAAGCAACTTTCATGTGACAAAATGACTAGAACTGGCTGATGATCTTTGAATTCATGCCATTTCAATTAAAAAGATTTTCAAAAAACGTCAGTTTTCACAGGAGCCTTGTGCATCGTAGCCATGAGACAAAAGACAACATCGACCATGTTAATTAAATAGGAGAGAGGGAAAGAAAGTAGAAGTTAGAACTTAATTATCATTAACAAAAAAGATAATGGGGCAACAAAAGCCTAGAAATACAAGACAGGAGAAAAGTAGTTCTTGCCAAGGACAGGGTGGATAACAACATTTTCTTGTCTACCGAAAACCACTTTCTTGGCTCTCTCATTCTTCCCCTTTTTTTTAAAAAGTAAAGTGGAAATGTGACCTTTTTTTTCATTCATGGACTCCCAGGATTTTGAGGGGAAGACAAATGGGAGGTTATCAGCTGAGAGAGCTCTGTAAAGTTACGATTAAAAAAAGAAAGTTTTCCATGCAAAAAAAAAAGAGGTATCCCTGGTCTTACATATCCTGTGGCCGTTGCTTGTCATCATGTACAGTTTAGCAGTTCCCAGGCAGTTGATTTTTTTTTTCCACAGAGCATTGCTGCCTCAGTTCCTGCAGGAGGTCCTGCTTTTCTGGGCACCAGGAAAGCCAAACAGCACAGCAGATTGTTGTAAAATAACAGAGGAAGAAAGGTTTAGCAGTTAGGTTAACCACTTCTGATCAAGCTGGTGAAGGACTTAGGATACCATCCCAATTTATTTTCCCTCCCTTCCTATCAGAGACTGATTTTCCAGCAGAGGAGCATGCAATAACCAACTTAGTGGCCACAGAGTTGGTGTCCTTTGACCAAGGACCCTGGCTGGTTAGCTATACGCTCTGCCAAGGTGTGTTATGAGGGATTCTTGGTTTTGCCTCTCAAGCAGGGAGGAAGAACAGCCAATATGGTGTTCAAAACATACCCATAAACTCTTTGTACCGTGAGAGCAGAGCTAAACCCCAGGCTAATCCCTGCCCTGATGCTGTACTGCATCCCCAGTGTGATTAGCATTGATTCAACCAACAGCTTCTGCAGTCTAACAATGGGACTCAACAGGGACCAAGGACCCATTCTTCACAGCTGTTAACTTTTGTATGTCTTGTTTATGACATTTCATGCGTATTCACAAAAGAGATCATGTGCATGCTAGCCAATAGCTTACAGGTACACAGAGATTTTGATTTAGTCTTCTAAGGTGGAGCATTTGTCACGAGAGAAACGCATATTGGATGCTATGTTGTGTTGTGGATAAAACTAACATAGTACTAGAATTTAACAAAAAAAAACATGAGCCAGGCCATCATTTTTCCTGCATCTGTTTCTCCAGCAGGTTGAAGAGCTAAAAGGCAACGCAGGCTGCAGAGCTGCTCCCTCTGCCCGAAGGAGCAGAGCACTTCGAATTGTTTCAACAATGGTTTGCTTCATTTGATTTCATCGCAGTAGGAAATAAAGTCCTCTGCACCAGGGAAGACATAACAAGGAATCACAGCCAGGATTATAAGCATCAGTTTAGGGAGGGTAAATGATTAGTTTGTCTCATTTCTATTGAACTTTCTTGTTTCTGAGCCGTGGAACAGCCTCCACGTTGAAGCTGCACGGCAGGCAGGAGGGGGCTAGAGCCATGGCCCCCAACACCTGCATTGACAACGCCATGACTCTTGATAAAAAGAATTGACGTCCTGAGCATTGATTTCCATAATATTTGAAGCTGACACTTCACAGGCTGGTGTTTCCTGTTGAAGAATTAGCTTGAGAGCTAGCTGCATCCCACTGAGTTATGTTTTAATCACTAACGCTGTAACTACAATAACAGGGACACTTGCTGCCTTTAGCATACCAGTTCTCTCCACTGTGTTTCATTCATTAGGACCAGTGTCTCCTCATTAGCTGCAGGGAGACCCCTGGAGTCACATTAATCCTGTCAATTCAGTAAGTCGCAGAGGCTCCGCAGGACACAGCTGCTGAGTGCAAGATCGCAGAGGTGCTCGTCTGCTTGGCTTGAGCTCAGCGTGGGACCAGAGGCAAAAGGGGAAAACATCTCCCCACACGTGCTGTGCTCGGAGACACACGGGGTCCCTCGCACACACAGGCAGACCCTCAGCAGCGGGGCAGCAGGGCTGAGAGGACATGCTGGGGAGCTGGGAGCAGTCCCTGCAGCACCCGTGGGCTCGGGATCTTCCAGCAGCCAGGTCGCTCCTCCAGCAGGTCACCTGCGGTCTGCTCCTTCTGCCGGCACGAGGTGGAGGGCAGGCGGTGCACGTGTGCAGGCAGCGGCCGCGATTGTCACCCAGCACCTGCAAATGCAGGGAGATGGTAGAAATGGTGAAACTCAGCACTCGTCCGAGTTGAAACTGGTGAGCAGAATGATGAGCCTGCCACAGAGTCACAGAATCAGAGAGCTGCTGAGGCTGGAAAAGCCCTCTGAGATCATCAAGTCCAGCCCATGACCCAACACCCCCACATGGCTGAGACCAGGGCACCAAGTGCCATATTCAGCCTCTCCTTAAACCCCCCCAGGGACCGTGTGTCACGTCCCACCCAGGAGAGGGGGATAAGTGACCTTTAGATTTGTAACACTCCAACGGCTGGGACAATGGTGAGACAAGTCTCAAGGCCCAAACACAAACATTTATTAATTTGTCACAACGTAGAGATCGGGCTCACGACAATCAGTTGTAGTTACAAGACAAATTGGGGCAGACAATAAACTATGACTTAATGATAACCAGGAAAAGACCAGGTATGCAATGAACTACAGCAAGCTGTGGGTTCCTTAACGATAACAAGGAAAAAGGACACAACAACTTCTAATAGGCAGCATTATACTTCTGATTACAAGACAGAAACTAAGTATAGACTAAGCAAGCAGTATGATAGGCCTTGTGTTACTCAGTGAGAAAGGAGAAAGGGAAAGAAAGGGGGCAGGAGAGAGAGGAGGAGAGAGATGGAGACAGAGGTCAGTGGTCCAAGTTCCTGCGTTGGCCACCAATGAGGGTTCAACGACGCCGTCATCTGTTCTTCTTCTCCTGCACTTTTCTTCTTGGTGTCTTCATCTCAGTCTACATGCTTCTTCAGTCTGCTTTCTTCTGTCTCTTGCTTCTACAAACTTCGCTTCCACTGTGCCACATTTATACACACTTTCCTGCAGTGTGTCAGGTAGGAGATCAAGACACTTCGCTGTTTTCCATAATCCTCATTTTCATACGTGATTGCCGTATCTCCTTGAAAGACAAGGCCATCCTGCCTCCACAGAAATTAACCTGTCTATCTCATGCACACATTCAGCGCCAGGGTTGTTTGAGACATCTGTTTATTTGATCCCCTCTACAACATTCCATCAGTTTGCCACACAGGACCAGAGACTGGTCTTGTTTTTTGACCATGCTGGAGGGTTGTAAAAATGGTAAGAAATGTTTAAGGCAAAATTCACACATCAGTCAGCTACACCGTGCCTCCATCACTTCCCTGGGCAGAGCATCCCTGTGCCTGAGCACCCTCTCCAGGAGGAAGGGCTGCCTGAGATCCAGCCTAAAGCCCCCCTGAGGCAGTTTCAGGCCAGGCCCTCTCGTTCTGTCACTGGTTGCCCGGGAGAAGAGCCTTTTTATTACCCTTAACAGAGATGGACAGATTAAGTTCTAACTGAGCTTTCACATCTCTAATTCTCTTTCTACATGACCTTACAATATCCTTAACACTTCTGGATTCACTTGCCCCTTTTTCAAAAGTTGATACACTTTTTTTTTTTTTTCCTGCCTGAGTTCTTGTGAAAGCTCCCTGCTCAGCCAGGCCGGTCTTCTTCCCCACCAGCTCATTTTATGGCACATAGGGGCAGCTTGCTCCTGTACCTGAATAATTTCATTCTTAAACTAAGCCCAGCCTTCTTGGGCCCCTTTGTTTTTGAGGGCTGCTTCCCAAGGGACTCTCCAAACCAGCGTCCTGAACAGACCAAAGTCAGTCCTCTGGAAGTCCAAGGTAGAGGTTTTGCTGACAACATTCCTAACTTCACCACATATTGAAAATTCTATCACATCATGGTCGCTGTGGCCAAGGCGACCTCAGCCACCACACCTTCCACCAGCCCTTCCCTGTTTGCCAACACTAGGTCTAGCAGGGCACCACCCCTGGTAGGCTCACTGACCAGCTGCAGCAGGAAACTGTCATCCATACCTTCTAGAAACCTCCTGGACTGCCCTCTCTCTGCTGTGTTGTACTTCCAGCAGACTTCTGGTAAATTGAGGTCCCCCATGATAACCAGGGCTACTGAATGAAAGACATCTCTAGGTTGTTGAAGGAATGTCTCATCAGTGTTTTCATCCTGGTCAGGTGGTCTGCAGCAGACTCCCACTAGGATATCAGCCTCATTGGCCTTCCACTTCATCCTTATCCATAAACATTCCACCTTGGTGTGCCTAACACCGAATTCTAGGCAGTCAAAGCACTCCTTAACATATAACGCTACCCCACTACCCCTCTTTCCTTGCCTATCTCTTCTAAAGAGCCTGTAGCCATTCATTGCAGCACTCCAACTATGCGAATCATTTAACCACATTTCTATGATGGCAATTATACCACGGTTTCCCTGGTGTACAACAGCTTCTAACTCCTCCTGTTTATTGCCCATGCTACGGGCACTGGTGTATATGCAATTGATCCATGGTGCAGATATTTCCTCCAACATCGGTACATCACACCAAGTCTTACCCTCAGCAGCCCTGGGTTCATCACAAATATCACCATTATCCACCCTGAGTGGGACGGCAGACTGAAGGCTGTCCTTAGGCTCACCTCCATGGAGCCTGGTTTTATTCCCTTTCCCCTTCGAGCTTAGTTTAAAGCCCTCTCAACGAGCCCTGTCAGCTTCTGTGAGAGGATCCTTCTCCCCTTCTGAGCTGCACTCCCTCTGTCATCTGTAGAGCTGGTGCTGTATAAACTTGCCCATGGTCAAAGAACCCAGAATTCCAACAGTGGCATCATCTCTGAGCGATGAGTTAATCAGGTGTGTTTTCCATCCTCTCCCAGTGTTTTTCCCTGCCACTCGAGGGATGGATGAGAACATCATCGGTGCACTCGAGGCTTCAACTAGTTGCCTGGATGCCTTGAAGTCCTTTTTAATTGTCTTTGCACTTCTCTCTGCAACTTAATCCTTGCCAACCAGGATAATTAACAAAGGCTAATATTCAGAGGGCTGCACTAGAGCAGAGAGTTTCCTTTCAGCATCTCCAACCCGAACCCCCAGGAGGCAGCAGAATTCCCTGTGGGATGGGTCTGGTCAACAGACGAGCCCCTCTCTTCCCCTCAGAAGAGAGTCACCCACTACCATTACTCTCTTTTTCTTCTTAATTGAAGAAATCCTAAGGCGTGGTGGTGAGTGACAAGCCCTGGGTGACTCATTGGATGGATCCTTGTCTCCATCTTCATTTACCTGGTCCTGGAGTCCCAAAGCCCCACACCTATTGCACAAGGGCAACTGGGAAGGTAAGGGGGACTGGGAGGGTTTTCACTTGCCTCTCCAAGGAGGGACCTCTCTCCATTGCCCCTTGTCCCTCAGGCCCCCTCCTTTTGCCCAACAGCAGGAGGGGAGGAGGTCCTCCACTTCTCTTCCTGCTGTCTTTGCCTCAGAGTCTGGCTCCATCAACTTATTTTTCTTTCACACTCTCTGATGCTTCTCAACCACTCTGCCTCCTCCCTCAGCTCAACCACCTGCCTGAGCAGGTCATTTATCTGATCACACCCACACAAGTGGTGTCTCTGGCTCCCTCCAGCTCAAGTGCCAGGCTCAGGCATTCTCTGCAGCTGAGACCCACGCAGCCACGTGTTTGCGGGAACTCACCTCGCTCTGAGTTCCCACATTCTTTCTCGCTGGGGCTTCTGGCCATGTTGTGACTGTGATTGTCTCTCTGGCCAGCAGGGAACCAACCACTGGTTACTGCTTCTCAAGCGCCCTGCTTACCAACCCCTGAACGCTGCTGGTCCTCCTCCTCACTCGTGCTCACACTGCCCTCTGCGGAGGGTGGCCACCTTTAAATTTGTGGAGGCTCTTGGCCTCTCTCTCCAGCACATCAGCCTTCCAAAGAGATGGGGCATTCACACATGTTAATGAGAATTACTGGAAATAAGAATTACTGGAAACAATGGAGGGGCTCGATCCCCTACCTGACATTCTACACGTCCGCAGGTAGAAAATTGTGTATAAATTGAAGCAAGGTAAAGCAAAGAAGGTAGAAAGAAGGAGAGGAAGAAAGAAGAAAGAAGAAAGAAGACAAGGACGGATGCATCCTGAAATCTGCTTTGGCTGGACCAATGCAGGAACCCGGACCGGTGATATCTCTCTCTCTCTCTCTGCCTGCCCCGGCTTTTCCCTTTTCCTCACTAAGTAATGCAAGCTCTATCATACTGTTTATTTAGTTTTATGCCTCAATTTCTTTCTTGTGAGGGTTAAGTGTAATATGGTCTGTCTTAATACCATGTTTAGATGTCCTTTATTATTAAGTTCTTGTAGTGCATTGCTTATTTAGCCCCTTTCCTGAATTTTTGTTATATTGTCTGCCCTATCTTGCTTTTAAATTAGAATCAATTGTCATGAGCCCGATCTATACGTTGTGATAAATGAATAAACGTTCGTGTTTGAGCCTTGAGACTTGTCTCACCCTTTGTCCATGCTGTTGGGGTATTACAGATCTGAAAGTCCCTTGTCCCTCTCTCCTGGGTGGGACGTGACGCATGTCCAGTCATAGAATCATAGAATCACAGAATCACAGAATGTCAGGGGTTGGAAGGGGCCTCCAGAGATCACCCAGAGCACGAGTCTAGAGCAGAATCCCCTAGGGCAGCCACACAGGAACGCATCCCGGTGGGTTTGACATACTGTGAGGCACCACGCAAGGATCTGGGTACAAGAGCAGGTAGCAATTGCTCCTGGTTTTATTTTCTTTTATCTGCACTGTATCATGGCAGTGAGCTCAGCTCAGGGAGACTGTGGACTCTACGAGAAAGGTTTCCTTAGCACAGCCATGTTGATTTCAGATGGGTTTTTGCACACAGCCGCAAATCCTCGAGGAGGGTTCACTTAAGCAAATGCCTGAACCTCCCGCAGGCAGTGCATTGCAATGCACCACATCTAAGAGCTCCAGGCACCAACCAGCATGCGTCAGCACCTGCTGGTGAGGCTGCCCTCATCCCAGAAAGGTGATGGTATGAAAAATGCAAAGGTACAGCCACCAAAGAATGACAAAGAGAGAAGAAAACAGGTAGGAAGAAAAAAAGACGAGAAAACGGGCCAGAGAGGAAGAAGCATGAACAAGGATTCAAGGGAACCTGAGGAGGAAAAAGGTCTGAAGGGAAATGATGCAAATGCCAGAGGAAAGAGGACGAATTCAAAGTCACAGGTGAAGACATCAGTCAGCTTTAGGGGCTGGATGTCCATAATGACCACCCCAACGGAGGTCCTACCTCAGGAGCACTCCCAAATTATGGACAGTCCCATCTGTGTCTCTTTAGGCACCCAACAAGATACCTTCTCTCCCATCCTGCTCTGGAAAGTGGCCATCTGGAGATGGCTTACAGGGCAGACTCACAAGGTGTCTAGGAACAAGCTCTTCTTTCCTTCTCCACAACAATTGAGGGGCACTCCAGGACCCCTATGATAAATAAATAGATGGCTAACTGCTATTGTGTATGAACAAGCGGGCTGGGTGGGAAAGATTTCCGTGGCAGTTTGCTTTCTTTGCTGCTATTCACCTGTGAGTAGCATGAGCTGGGACTTGTATTGATTGTTCTGCTTGTAATTTAGCATAAATGTAAATGTGGGTTGAGACCCAGTATGTTCTGTTTTAGTAGAAACCACGCAAAGAAAAGGAAATTGCTATAAATTAAATGCTCCTGTCTCTTCAGGCATTGAGGTCGGGATTCTGATTTATTTAATCTGTGGCAGACAGAGGCAGTAACAATGAAACCAAACATTTATTTGAGAGGGATTCACTAGAAGCTTGCATCAATAGCAAAAGTTTTTTATCTTAATAAGTATAATGAGAGAATTTAAAATATCATCAATAGATATCAGCATAGAAAATCTTTGGAAATAAAGAATATGAGAGCAGCCATACATTTCAGACTGAAGATTCACCTAGTTCAGAATCCTGCTCAGCATGGCTGCAAGTTTGAGCCTAGAGAAGAATGAGGACAAGACAGATACAATAGAGTCCCCTCAAAAACTTGACCGTGCCTCTGTTTGAGCACTGCAATTTTCCTGAGCCTGATGCAGGTATGTCTTTGGATACAGCCTTGTAAGCCTGGTGGTTTCTGTATGTCTGGAACCAAACACCAACCTCCTGCCAGTCCGGCACTTCTGACGCAAACAGCTTTTTCAATGCAAGCTCAGATTTAATTAATGTGGAAGAGTTGTCTCCTCTCCACAAACGACTTAGATCAGTGGTCTCAATTCTCTCTGTATTTGATAGATTAGTGCTTAAACAAACCCTACAGACAGCAGAAATGCCATTGAGTACAGCTGTGTTCAGAGAGGAAGTGAAAGCTTTTTTTAAAGCTGAGATGCATGACTTTAAAATCCACTCCTACTCTTGAAAAGTTATTATGTGGATGTGAAATCCTTTACCTTTAGTTGGAATGTTATTACAGAAATTTCTTAGGAGCAAGAAGAAGTCTGATTTGCTTTGGCTTATTATGGTTTAGTTTTGTCAGTACCGCGTAGCATCATGAATATGGAAAAAAGATCAGATTTTATTTTGGATTGTGCATCAACAACTGAATTATAAACCACAAGGAGAAAGTCAGACTCAGCAGAATTTCACATAAGAGACCTATAGCAAAATTGAAAGTAAATAAAATGACATTAAGGGAACTAAGTAAAAAAAAAGACACTAATGCATCTAAGGTTTTTGCAGGCTTCACATTTATTACAGTATGAAAAGTTACTGGCCACAACGAGATGAAGGAAAAACCTAGGCAATCCCACCCTGGGTTTAGTGATCTTGTGTCAAAACCTCAGAGTGATCTCTAAATTAACTCACACTGGGGAAACCAAAGCAAATCTGGCAGAGCCAAAGCCTATGGTTAGTGCAGAAAGAAAAAAAATCTCCCCACAACTCTATGAGACCGTGGTGGCGTTTCTCAGCAGCAGCAGCAGCGAAGTGAGGCTCAGGTTGAGATTAACCTCACTGTCTTTACGCTGAAGAGCCTGCCAGGCTGGCAGAGCGCTGCAAACAGCCTGGGCAGGGCACCAGGGTCCCATGTCCCGCAGAGGACACGTTGCCTTAGGAGGTGCCAGGCAGTGCCCGCCTGGCTTTGCTGCTGCCACCTCGGAGGGATGCTTTCAAAAGCTCCTTTAGCAGAGCGAGCTGAGCTGCAGCAGAGCAAGGCAAGGTGAGCCGTGCTGTCAGCCAGACCTGCGCAGCTTTGGAGGGATGCTGCAGGTTTCCAGAGAGAAGAGGCGCGTGAGACCGGGATGCTGGAGTCACAGAGAGAGCTCGACGCTTCCCCAGGTGTGCCTGGAGCTCTGGCAGAGATGCTGCAGGATTTTGCAGTGCTTCGTCCAAAAGGGGGTGAAAAAAAAGCCAAAAAAGCCAAACACATAAATAAACTCCAAGCACAGTATGAAACTTCGAAGCCTGTAATCCCCTCCCTGGGAGAAATGAAGCGTAAGGTAATTTCTCCAGGCATGACTGGGGAGGCAGACACCCACCGCCTGCCACTGAGCTGCTCCACTTCACTGCAGTCTGCACTGCTGCAGCCCTTCAGACTTCATAATGTTATCACTTCTGAGCTTTCTGTAAAGCTCCAGTTCTAGGAGTCATGTGCTAACAGTAGAATGAGTTCCCGGGTTTGGAAAAACAACCAGCCTCCCTTGATGCCGAGAAAAAATTAAAGACATGAACCAGGAAAGGCAAAAATAACTAAAATACATGTATTTATTTTTCCATTTCAGAACCAGGGCTCACAAGTTTTAACTAATTGCAATCTGCCATATAATCCTGTTTGTTGCACAGATTTCCCTCTGGCACAATTTTATAGATGTCTATGGCACTGATTTAATTTTTAGAAAATTGTTCTTTAGAAAGAGCTAAAAAACAGGAGTAAAGACACAGGTAAGGCTGTTTTCAAATTCTTAAAGATGGTTATGACAGAAGAATTAACAGTTTACTAAAGCACAGCCAGCAGAAAGAAAAGGGAACTGTATTTCTGCAGTCGTTAGGTCAGTAAGAGATATAACACGGGTTTAATTTCCCCTCTACCCTCTGCAGTGTTACGCAGTGTTAGCGCATCATTTCTCTCCTTCACTGAACAACTGGGTACCGCTTTTCTGCTCTGCGGGCGTGAGCACAGGAACCCCCAGGGCTGCCAAGGCTCCCACCGAGCAACTCACCCCAAACCCAGATACCTACTGGTGATGGACCTACGGTCTCCAGAGGGTGGAAACGCTCAGGAAAAAGCACCAAAGGAAGTGTAGGCACTGTCAGCTGGATTTTTCCATGTGAGGCTTTCTAACCCTAAGGCTCTAGACTCCCCACAGCATTTCTGCAGGTGCTGGGGACAGCGCAGAAATCTCCAGATCGCCAAAGACGGAGCGTTGAGCTCAGACGTTGGAGACTTGCTCCTCGCATGTCGCTGGGATGCTCCACGGCTGTGTTACCTCTGCCAAGCCAGGACGCATCCCAGTGGCACAACTCCTCCCTCTGTGAAGCTGGAACAGGTATTCCATAAAATTAAGTGTGGGTGAAAATGAGCACCTTGAAAATAAGTCAAAATCTGCTGAGTTAAGACGAGTAGACCTTAACTCTCCAAATGCCTGAAGCCCTGTAGGCTGCCCTGGACCAAAGGGATAATACGACCTGAACAGAGCAAGCACCTCTCTCCTCTGTTTTGTGTTCAGGCGCTGAGGGCAGGCTATGGCAGCAGAGACACCCGCCAGAGCTGACAGTCAAAGGCACGGATTCACGAGGCTTTTGGATAAGCAGAGCTCAGCGTCTGTTACGCAGCTTAGAAACATCTCGTTTTCAGCTGGAACCACCATGCTTATTGTTCATTTAGGAGCACTGAATCTGCCTTTGTTCAGCGAGATTAGGGGATGGATTGTATATTCAAAGCCATTTTTTATTTCCCTTTGTGACACCTGTCAGTTACTCAATAGCTGACAACAAGTGTTGTTTTATTGATTTGCTTCTGAACACTACAAATCATGCCAGAAGATGGATGTGAGCCTTCTATAGGAAGGAGAAAGAAGAGAGAAAAAATGGAAAAGAATAAGGAAGGAAGAGAGTAGGGAAGGGAGGGAAGGAAAATGACAAGAAAGGGAAAAGAGAAAAGGGAAAACGGAAAAGGGAAAAGGGAAAAGGGAAAAGGGAAAAGGGAAAAGGGAAAAGGGAAAAGGGAAAAGGGAAAAGGGAAAAGGGAAAGAAAAAGGAAAAGGGAAAAAGAGAAAGGAAAAGGAAAAGGAAAAGGAAAAGGAAAAGGAAAAGGAGAACAAGGAAAACAAGGGAAAAAAAGGAAAAAAGGGGAAAAAAGGGAAAAAAAGGAAAAAAAGGACCCATGCTCGTTTTCCCTGCTCCCTTAGCGTAAATGGATAGTTGCAAAAATGCGTGATTTATTTTTTTTCCTTGGTTAAAGCTTGCCATCTGGTGGAGTGAGACCAGATCAGCTGCTCTGCTTCGGGAGAAACCCTCTTTCCTTCAGAAACAACCATCCGGTCTTCCTACAAGTCAGCAGCCGGATCAATCAGACACAACTGACCTTGTCTGCCTGGAAACCTAAATACAGAGCTGAAGAATGAATGGTGGCACATCAGTAGATTTTGAACCTTGACAGCATGGAAGCTTTATTTAATTTGATCACCTCACACAAGAGGTTTTAAATTGCCCTCAGCAAAGACACGCTGCCATTCTCTCATAAATTTTGAAAGCTAACATTATTTATGGTGTATAAGCTAACTATGTTTTATGATTTCAGATGAAATGAAAGAGAATCTCTTGTGGCCAAACACTAGATAAACACTGTTGCTTTATCCTTGAATTAGCCCTTCGTGGGGCTTCTTGCCAGCCAACTGGATATTCACCTAAAAGAAAAGGGAAAAGAAAGGAGAGAAAAAGAGCAAGAGAGAGAGGGAGGGAAAAAGATAAAGTTAAAAAGAGAAGGAAAGAGAGGGAAGGAGAGAAAGACAGGAAAGAAAAGGGGAGAAAGATCAGATCCTTCATACGGATTTCAGTTTGACTCCTCCAGTAGTAATCCCAGTCCCTTAAAGCAGCTGCTTCAGATAAGTAGGTTATGGAGTTGCCAAGGAAATATGTTTATATTTTCATTGCTGCTTTCATCCTGTGAAAAGAACAGATAAAATATACTTATCCGGGGATATTTCACAGCTCTCTTTCCCTTAGTTTCCCTCAGACTAGGTACAACACATAATTAAAGTGAAGTTAGTATACCAAAATCCATTTCTAAAGCAAACAGAAAAGCATTTTTGAATCCTTCTCCTTTATGAGAGAAAAAGCCGTGACACTAACTTTAGTTACCTTTTTTCTTCCTCATACCATTGGAAAGAACTGGAAACAGCCAGTGAAGGGCTATCTGTCAAGTCCTGGAAACCTCATTCTGCTTGAAGGAAGATATTTCTGCTTTTAAAGTTAAAATCTGTTTCTGCTGAAGCCAAAGTCAGAAATCTCTAGCCAGAGTCACAAGGAAGCATAAGCATTTTGTTGTACAGCACTGTGGGGCACCAAAAACCCTCCTTCCTACCCTGTTCCTCTCACTGTGGGACACCAAAATCCCTCCTTCCTGCCCTGTTCCTCTCCCTAACAACATTTTGGGGTTACTGGCTTAACCTACATGTATTATTCAGTGTATTAGCCATGGGAGCAAGAGCTGTCTGTCTGCTTAGGTCCAGATCCACTTCCCAGTCTGTGTGCATGTGCTTGCTTAATCCACCTAATTCTCCAACAAGGTTCTGAAGAAAAGAATTCTTTTCCTTCCTCTTTTTAAATTCATAACAATGCTACCGGTCTGCAAGGCTCTCGAGAAATGTGGGGCGCAGTCCAGAACCCGTACCTCCTGAATCTCTTTCTAAACCGTGCAGCCAAGATGTTTTAACAGTTTACAAACCATATGTGTTCCTCACAATATGATGATCAACTTTCGGTTTTCTATTGCATTGTTGTAGAAACTGTGCTGTTTTTTCAAACAGAATGGAGGATTAGGAATTACTAGACACAAGGGGTCAAAATTGTTTCAAATTAATGGCAAGTCACTGAAAGATGAATATTTTCAAACCCAAACAAATAATAGAATTAGATATAGGTTTATTAATGATTGCTAAAAGCAGTACTGTAGCTCTCCAGAATGACCAGATGAATAACGGTGTTAATAAACCTCTGCAAGTGACATGTAGTGGCGGCAGCATCACAGAACCACACAGTGACAGAATGGCTGAGGTTGGGAAGTTCCAAGCTCCTCTGGAAGTCATCTGGTTCAATCCTCCAGCTTAAGCAGGACCACCTATAGCGTGTTGCCCAGGACCATGTCCAGCTTCAAAAGCTGGATATTCCAAATGTCCCCAAGGATGGAGACTCCACCACCAATCTGGGCAATCTGTGCCAGTGCTTGGGGACCCCCACTGCAAAAAAGTGTTTAAATGATATTCAGAGGAAACCTGTGTTTCAGTTTGTGCCCACCGCCTCTGATTCTGTCACTAGGCACCACTGGGAAGAGCCTGACTCCTCTTTGCACCCTGTCTTCAGGGATTTATGTGCATTAATGAGATCCTCCCCCATCCTCCCCAAGTCCAAACTGTCTCATTGTCCCTGATAATTGAAAATTATTGTCTCCAAACTGAAAATTCCAGATAAACTTTTCAAAGACACCTAACTTTTGCCCTTGAAAGTTCACTCTCACAAAGCCTCCGAGTTTTGAAGACAATGAGACAATTCAGGTATTTGCAGTAGGGCCCAGGCACAAGACTTCTCCTTAAATCTAGAAATTTAAGTTTGCCTGCATTTTAGCCATCTTGCTCTTTTTCAAATTGTACCTGGAACACTAAAAATTTTGTAACAGAAAATTAAGTAAACAAGTGTAGCAAACAGAATATCAAAAGGAAGACACTCAGAATCAGTGCTTGAATTACACAAACAATGCAAAAATACTGGAAGGAAAATTCTTATATTCTTCAGCATGAACGATTTTACTGTAATTAATTCTGTCGCAGCTCTAGGAACTTTTCACTGGGCTCCTGAGCAGTCCACAGGGCAGTCACAGTTCTCACAGGCACAACCAAAACTGTGTGGTTTTTATCCGTGTGTTGTTGGCTGGTCTTTGAGTGGCAGCACTAGGACACAAGGAACCCAAAAAGGGGCAAAACTGCATCCTTCTTAAGGTTTTTGCTGTCTCCAAGCACGGAAGGACCACATACCCTTTCAAAATGAAGGCTTTCCTTACTGTTGAGGTTTGGAAGTTCTCCTTCCTTGGGGTCAAGAAGAGCATTTATGACAACTGTCAACGTGATCTAACTTTGGCACGCCCCGCGTGCTCCCTTCGTAGATGAGAACATGTTCCAAGGGCACCACAGTCGTAAACCTTGATCTGTGTGTAACAGCCTTCCCATTGCTCTTTCTAATCATGTGGCAGCTGTTGTCAGCTAAAGGCTACCCCGGTTTGGCCCACTGGAGGTTTGCACACACATTTGAACGTGACACCAAGAGTCAGGGCTGGGCTGGCCACTAAACACTGACAGACACCCTCTAACCTCTCTCCTTTCCCAAAGGGGAGGGAAAGGGAATAAAGCAGAGAGACTTAAGGACTGGAAAAGGCAACTAAAATAGTTTTAATAAAACAATAATAGTATTCATAAGGAAATAATAGAAATAATTATAAACCAATATTGAACCCAACTCCCCCCTGATATCCAATGCCCACTGATGCTGCAGAGCAGGTTGCACTAGGGGAGCCCCAGGCTCAGCGGCAGAGGAGAACCAGGCACAGGAGCTGGATTCAGGAACTTGGGATCAAGATCAAAGGCAGAAGAGCAGATGGAGTCCTCCTTGGATGTCAGCCATTGAAGCCCCGTGATCGCTCGGCTTTACACTGAATATGACACATACGGCATGGAATACTCTTGTTGGTCACCTGCCCTGTCTGTGCAGCCTTTTACTTCCTTGCGACACATTTCACCTCCTGGTGTCCCCAACACGGGACACAAGATCTAGCAGTGACCCTGGTTGTTATAAGAGTCTCATCCAGAGCCTTTCTGCACCCCAGTCCTGGGCAGTGACTGCCAACGCCAGGCGTTATCCCTGCCGATCTGCAAAAACACCCTGCCGACTTCAGGAAGTGCAGCCTCTGAGAAGACCAAGCTGAAAAGTAAAACTGCCGAACATAATGGGTTCTGTTTAGCTCAAACCAGTACACTTGAATTCAGCTGAACCAGGCAGCTCTTCCAAATCAGGCAGCTGACAGTGGGAGCTGGAAACTACATCACCCTTCCCACCTGAGCCTGCAGCCCTAGCTCCCGATCTAGCCTGTAGACCTGCAGACTCCAGAGCAAAACTGCTGCGACACCAAATGCATGACATCTTCCACCTACACCTCTGCTTCTGAGACCAGACCACCAAAGGCACAGCTAATGTATTAAAATGATGAGTGTCAGGTCTCTAAATGTGCTTTAAAAATAAAATTACATTAGCGTGACAGTTCAAAGAGCTTTCTCCCTACAGTTTCACATCTTAATTTTTACAGATATATAAATATACATATATGATATTCCTCCTCAAGTTCAGGCTCTTTGAAATCATGGGGGTAAAAGAAACCCTTTGTGGAGTCAAACATGTCCTGGATATATTGAGGAACTGAGTAGAAATAGCAACTGCGTCTTTAAAATTATGCAAAAGCAAGCAGGAGGGAGAGAAGACGGGAGAGTCAAGGCAGTTCTCTGAAATGATATGATAAGAAAGCACATCAGAAGAAAATTGTGTCAAGTCAAACAAGTAATTGAAATATTTAAAATGAAACAAAATATTTAGGCCTGGAAGACCAGCTCAGGCAACTAAAATAGACATAATGATTACTAATTAATTGTGCCACATGTGTTTATTGAGTGATGACTTCTCTTGTTTTGGATTTCTAAAGGCTTCTCATCACTACTGCATTTAGTCAACACTGTCATTTGTAATAATTTCTTGTTCCCATCTGAATGCCACTCGTCAGAACTTTTACTGAGCACGGCTCGACAATCACCTTCCGCAGAGAGCAGGAGGGCTCCCTATCCCAAGAGTACAAGAAAGGTGAGGAGGTAAACTTTTATGGGAAAAGAAGGGGTTTAATTATTTAAAACAGCAAGAGATTTCTCATGTAAGAACTCTTTTCCTGATCCTCCCAAACCTGCTGGCAGGGAAAAAGACGGTTTTTTCTCTCCTTCCCCACCTGACACCCAGGGTTTCTGTATATGAAACAAATTTCTCCGATGCAGCTGTGGATGCTGAATTTGGTTGGTTTAGCTGCCTGGTGAAAACTTGAGCGCAGCTGGGAATTCACTAGTAAGCAGAGTGTTGACAGATTAATTATCCTCAGAGTCCTCCTTATTCCCCTTGTAGCGGATTGATCCGTGGATTTTGCCTTAAACATTTTTTACAAACCCCCCAGCAAAACAAGACACGTTTCTGGCCTTGTGTGGCAAACTGATGGGATGTTGTAGCGGGGCGATCTGGTAAGGCTATAAATGCCTCAAACAGCCCTGGGTAGGGATTAGGAAATCTTGCAGAGGCAGGATGGCCTCATCTCTTGCATATCTTCCAAAGAGATGGGGCGTTCGCATGTGTTAACGAGAATTACTGGAAACAATGGGGGGCCTCGATCCCCTGCCTGACATTCTGCACGTCCACAGGTAGAAAATTGTGTATAAATTGAAGCAAGGTAAAGCAAAGAAGGTAGGAAGGAGAAAAGGAAGAAAAGAAGAAAGAAGACAGGGACGGATGCATCCTGAACTCTGCTTTGGCTGGACCAATGCAGGAACCCAGATTGGTGATAACTTTCTCTCTCTCTCTCTCTCTCTCTCTCATCCCCCCCCTCGCTTTTCCCTTTTCCTCGCTCAGTAATGCAAGCTCTATCATACTGTTTATTTAGTTTTGTCCCTCAATTTCTTTCTTGTGAGTATTAAGTGTGATATGGTCTGTCTTTAGATGTCCTTTATTATTATTATTATTATTATTAAGTTCTTGTAGTGCATTGCTTATTTAGCCTTTTTCCTGGATTTTTGTTATATTGTCTGCCCTATCTTGCTTTTAAATTAGAATCAATTGTGGTGAGCCCAATCTATATGTTGTGATAAATGAGTAAATGTTCGTGTTTGAGCCTTGAGACTTGTCTCACCCTTTGTCCATGCTGTTGGGGGATTACAGATCTGAAAGTCGCTTGTCCCTCTCTCCTGGGTGGGACGTGACACCTGTTTGTTAATAAGATCTGACTGACGACTGTTTTCAAAGGTTATTTATCACAGGGATTCAGATCTTGATCGACAGAATGGAGCCGGCACGAGGAGGCTGGAGGAGCTCAGAGCAGGGCAGCATCCGCAGCCAGAGGAATCTCCCTCTTCGGACAGAGACTTCTCAGACATGTTCAAACATGAAGAGAAGGGCAGCTGACAGAGCCGTGGGCACATGTGCCCAGTCACCACTGCGTATGCAATTAGCCAGGAGCTGCAAGACTTAATCTGTGTGCCACGTAACTCGGCCCCATAGTCACCCTGCACCGGTACCTTTTGACTGATGATGTCTGTCAGCCCACACAGTGACATTGTGTTGCAGACATCTGTGTGAAGTCCAGGCTCATAGCGGATGTCCAGGAGTGGAGGTTTCAACTCTGAACTGAAAAGCCCCTCACAGAGAAAGAGAGAGAGAGAGAGAGAGAGAGGTGCCTTGGGTGTTCTCAAAAAGGGTCTTTTCTCTCAGGTGAGGATGCTGTGGTGAGTACCTCCTGTATCTGCAGAAAACCATTTATAAGGCTTTAATCATAAAAATTGGCTGGAAAAAAAGTACTGTTGTATAGATATCCATGTGACTTTAAGAAGCCAGAGAACTTAAGAATCCAGACAAACACAAGGAAACAGGAATCCTTAGGGACAGAAGCAGGGGGAATGGTTGCAAGTTGCAACAGGGCAAGTTTAGGCTGGACATTAGGAAGAAATTCTTCACAGAAAGAGTGGTCAGACCCTGGAACAGACTGCCTAGGGAGGGGGTTGAGTCGCCATCCCTGGATGTGTTCAAGTGTCGCTTAGATGTGGTGTTGGGTGATGTGGTTTAGGGGTGAACTTGTAGTGTAGGGTCAATGGTTGGACTCAATGATCCCAAGGGTCTTTTCCAACCTGAATTGTTCTAGGATTCTATGATTCTTTACCTCTTCCTCTTCTCTTAAAGAAAATACCGCATTTTTGCAGCACCAAAAACCTTAAAGATTCCTAGAGTTTACTAGAAGGTTCCAAAATCATGGTCTTTTACAGCAATGGTCTCAGACAAGGTGATTTAACCACACTTGTATCACCTTCACTCTCTGATGTCAATGGTACCGTCTCTGTTGCCTTACTCAGTATAAAAGGAGACCTAGGATCTGTTGTAGCACATCCAGCTCACACAATCCTACACTGAGGGTCCTGTGCTGGTGTGTGGGTACCCACAGAATGGGTTTTGGTGAGCAAATGAGAGGGAAGTGTTACTTCAGCTCAGCTCTGTCTTGCCTTGACAGACCCTTAACTGTGGTGACCCAAAGGGGGTTGTGGAAAGTGACCCAGCCCTGAGTTGTCCCAGAATGGAACAGCAGAAAAACGACCAAAACCCGATGGAACCAAACCCCAGAAAACAGACATTTTGCCATGAGTCTCATATTCAACCACTCTCTATCCTTGAGATGTGTTAAATTCAGCTGAGTAAATCATGTGTGTGTGTGACATAGGTTAATCTGGCTGAGTATCGAGATATGTTAATTGTGCTGGTTATCACACACTTAGCAGGGGGTGCCCAGGAGAGATGAGGGGACACCTCATCGCATCACCAAAGATAAACATTCTAGACAGTCCAAGTCCCCTCAGGCATGCCTCTGCCCCCCATCCCATCCTTACAGGATAAAAGCTGTAGGATTTGGGGTAGGAGAAGTTTTTTCGACCATACAGCTGGGCTGTAGGAGATTCTCCTCCCTTATTCAAGACGTCGGACAAGGACACCTTCCCCAGGATTGAGTTCAGTGCAATGCATGGATTTACTCCAGGTTAAAGAAGACAGTAACATTTCTCTAATGTATGTTACTCTCTTGATAACACTATTTCATGCACTGATTCCTGCCACAAGCCCAGAGCTTTCATATGAACTGCAGCACACTTTGCAGACAGATCTGAGATTAACCCCTTCAAGCAATGAGGAAACGGGGAATCCATTACGTCCCTAGATATTTCATCTGAAGCTTAATTAAAGTTTGCGAACAGCATGAATCATTTCCCCTGTAAATTGGCTGTGTTTCTCTTTGCCAGATTATTTCATACGTGGTGTGCTCAATTTCATGAATAGATGCAGGAGAGTACGCTACACCTCCAGCGATGGCTCTAAGCAGTTTTTATGAGGAATTGGTTTTCTAGTTTCCATAATCGCTCTCAAGACACTTCACTGCAATATAATCAGCATGAAAGGCAATCTGCCGTTCAACACCAAAGATGTTCCCAGCCTGAGCACAGGGACCAGCGCTCAGGAGCAGATGATGTTTGCATTTCCAGGCTCCTTTCCACACAGAGGAGATTGTGGAGGAAAGGGATAGCTATCAGGCATATTAACAGACTGAAAAGAATAAGATGTACCTGCAGAACTAAAACTATGATTTGGGGATGTTTTCTGTGGATAAGAGAAGTATGTGAGGTGAGTGAAATAGTTTATATACCTAAAATAATCATCTTTCAATGAATAGAGAATGACCGAGAGATGTCCCTCCTCGGGGCTTTAGCCTCGGCTAATTTTAAGTCCTGCAGGGGACATCAGCATCTCTGGGCGCTCACCTGGTATTTCTGGTGAGCAGGATCCCAGACCCCAGTCCCGTGTCTGCTAAAAGAGTCAAATTAGACTGTGTCGGCACAGGCAGCAACGCCTGTACTCAGGAATTCTTGACGAGCTTTGGAGTCACCTTGTAAAGACTCTAGTTGACTTAAAAAGTGACTTCGGTGACAGCTAGAAATTTTGTCATGATTTCATAGCTGTTAAGAGCAGCCAGACCCAGCAGTCTGTAGGACCCGCGGAGGGTTTCCATCCCATCTCAGCAGAGCTGCAGAAGGTTGGTCCCCAGAGTCAGGGTGCCCTGCTCACAGCCTCGGCTGCTGTTCCTCCTTCCACATCGATGGGGAAAAATATCTGAATGCAGACTACGAATCAGCCCCTGAAGACCTGAACTGAGAATAATCAGCTGGATGGTATGCCAACAGGGTTAATTTTCTTTACCTTTCGATGGACTGCTTCTAAAGTGGGTTTGTCTGACATACACTGGTTTTGAAAAAATCCTGATTTTTTACACAGATATCATTCAGGACTGAGCAAAATGCCTTCCAAAAATGTAAACATGTTATGTCTACACAATTCTCACCACAAAATTTAATTCATTTATTCTATTACCACCTATTTATTCCTCATTGACCATGCCATCCCAGAACTTTTTCCCTGATAATTCTGTGAAGTGACTCTTACCAACTTTGGTTATCATATATTCCTTTTCTGAATACTCTCTTCTCTGTTTACTGAATGTTTTTTGATTCTTTTAAAAGAACAAGGGCTTTCATATCATTATCCCCTGTCCTGAGATGTGAGGACTTCTTTTTCTCTGTAGAACTCTGCACAGAGATTTTGTGGCAGATTAAGAAACTCAGTTTATAGTTTGTTTTCCCCACAAAATCTTTTTGGGAAACATTGCTGAAAGCTTCACAAGTCCGCGCCAGTTTTGGAATAAACCTTCACCAGTGACTGCAAGAAAATCATGCAATACACAGACAACTCGCCCAATTTTACCAGAGCTATCAGGAATATTTTCAAAGAAATAAAATCGCATTAAAATGTCTTACTTTCTGGAAGCCAAGCACTTTCCAGGGACCTATTCATTGCCACAAAGCTCTCCTCTGAATCCTCTTGCTGCTTTCAAGAGCAGACAGGGAAAAACCTGAGCATTTATGAATTAGTCTCAATGAAGGAAAACAAGCTCAGACTTCTGCCTTCCTTGTGGGCATCTTCATTCGAAATTCTCCTGGGAAATTGCATTAGTTTTCTTATGAGAAAGTCCCTATAATTTGACTAATTATCTGCCTGACAGTTTTACATACAGCTTATATGCAGAAAATGAATTATGGGATTTCGTGGAAGAGCTTTTATTTCCCCTGATAGAAATATCAACTCAACCTAATTTGCATGTTAACATTTCACATCACCCTCCATATCTTATCAGTGGAATTATATTTACTCTTATCTACTCCCATAAAAACAGAAAACAAGAATTGACATTTGTTCATCTTGTTCCAGCAAAGTGGCTCCAAAAAGAGTGAATTTGGGTCAGACTAAGGCATTGCCTGTCATAGAGATATCCAGACTTTAAAACACGAGTGATTTATTTTAGAAACAGAGTTAAAAAGAGAAATATGATTACATTTCTGCATCAAAAAACAAAACAACCCAAACCAAACAAAACAAAACCAAAAAGATATCTATAGGCCAACCTAGGACTTAGAAGCAAAAAGATGATCTCAAGCCCTTTTTTCGGACTGTGTCTTCATGAATAGTCAGAGATCAAAAGGGTCTCTGGAGCCTCTTGGGAAAACTGGGTCTTGCTGGTAAATTGATGCTGCGCCTAGGTGGTCATTCCTCCCTAAGGTTCTTAAAGGTGTCTTTTGACCTGAAAGCTTCAGCAGTGTTTGAACTTTTGAGAAGACTGACCGCTACTGTGAGCCAGTAGGACCTTGTGATGCTCATATCCTCAGGATCGCTGAGTGGCGACCCGAGTGGTCACGGGTTATGAGGCCACACACTTATAAACAAGCCGGACTTTGGGAACCACCTCATGCAAAGCAGCAACGATTCCGTTGCTCCGGTCAAACGCTGAGCCTCTTGCACCAAGAAATGGGCATCCTCCGGTGTTATCTAGTTTTTCTAAAGGCATAACACATAAAAAGACTAGTGCAATTATTTGCAACCATTTAATTCTACTCCCCTCTTCAAAGCTTCACTTTGCCTTAAAGATTTCCCTAGAGCAAGTTAATACAACTGGCGTTTAATGGTAAAAGTGAGTTTCCCTTGCTGTTCCCACCCTGTGCTCAGAAATCTTGACAAAGAGGCACACATCAAGAACCACAGTGTTCATTCTAGATTGCTACTGTTCAGATCTCAGGTGAACCTTCATAAACAAACATTTTTAGTTATGTATTCGTTTCAACATACGTTCAGCACACAAGTGTCATTTGTTAAAATTTATCTGTTCTCAATAATTACTATTTGGTATTCATTAACGTGTCGCATTCCCTAGAAAAAGTTCCCCAGAACACAGAGTCATAACAAATAGCTACACAAAAATTTTCTGACACTGGAAAGTGCTTTTTTACATTTACACACTAAATACAGAGTTAAACTGAAAGGACTAAAATTTCAGCTTTGTGAAGAAGCCTGTGTTTTGCAGGACAGAGGAAGGCTTGTTCAGTAATCCAAATGAGCTGATAGGAACTAAGCATCTCCAGGCAAGCACGTCATCTTCTTAAAGCAATTTCAACTTCCATTCCAGGCTCCCTGCAAGAAATAAACCTGAGAAGTCCTATAGCCATTGTGAGGAAGGGACTTCTGTGGTCACAACAGTCTATTAACACCAGCAGAGAAATGTCTGATGAAGATATTAGAGGAAAAGATCGTAGAATGATAGAATCATAGAATGGTTTGAGTTGGAAGGGACCTTTAAAGGTCACCCAGTCCAACCCCCCTGCAATGAGCAGGGACATCTTCAGCCAGATGCTCAGAGCCCCATCCAGCCTGACCCTGAATGGCCCCAGGGATGGGGCTTCCATCCCCTCTCTGGGCAACCGGTGCCAGGGCCTCACCCTCGTCGTAAAAACGTT
Organism: Apaloderma vittatum; assembly: GCF_000703405.1. Lineage (NCBI taxonomy): Eukaryota > Metazoa > Chordata > Aves > Trogoniformes > Trogonidae > Apaloderma > Apaloderma vittatum. The sequence continues at coordinate 38,902 of NW_009722120.1, read as the reverse complement.
CTTCCATACAACCAAACCCAATTTTATCCTCTTTTAGTTTAAAAACGTTACCTTTTGTCCTGTCACAACAGACTCTACTGAAAAATCTGTCCTTGTCTCCCTTACAAGGCAGCTTTGAGCGGCTGCAGCAAGGTCTACCTGGAGCCTTCTCTTTGCTCCTCGCTCTGAGATGCTCCCTGGGGCATGGAGGAGCACACTCTGGAGACATCAGTGTCCTCTCTCCAGACCTCCTGCCCAGATCTGACAAGTCTGATCTTTCCAATCTACCCAGGAAAAAAAAAATTTAAAAAATGGGGCTCCTATCACAGCGTAATCACATTTTAATGAGCTGGTTTGAAGTAATTTTTATTTTAAACACACGGGAGGATAAAGCTCTCAGCTTTATCATAAATCTGCACAGTTCAAGGGGAAAAGGGTGACTCTCCCACTAGTGCCTCTGTACATCACGCTGAGCCCCACCCTCTGATCTGCCTGTGAAGGGAGTTTTTCTGACTCTGGGCTACCCGCAGTTAGGGGAAACCGTGCCAGTGAGCCCTGTCCCAGCAGGGTCAGGTTCCTGCTATGGATCTCCTGCCAGGCAGGTATTAATCAGTCAAGCACAGCCATCCACATCAGGCTTTTCAAATGGGTGAGAGAAAAGCTGTTTCGCTCAATAACAAATTGCACAGAGGAGCGGAACCACCTACTGCTAATTTGTTTTAACTAATTAAGTACACTGAACACAGAGGCTACTAATGATAGCCAGTCGCTAAACAGCTACAGCCATTAATTGTAAAAGTTTCTGGAGCCTTTTGACATGATCTCTGGCAGGTTATATGCAAAGCCACCTAGAGGAATAAATTAATTGCAGTTTTGCCATGTCCAGAAAGAAAATTGGTAGGAAAAATGCAGCGCAGATTAAAAATGAAAAGGTAATTATCAGAATTAAATGAATCCTTTTAAAGGGAACAAAGTCAGACAGAGGACTTGATCAGCAGAAGTGAGACAGAACGGGAGCAAGTGTTAGAGAACTTGTCTTAAGAAAGTCCCCTCAAGTAAAAGGTGTTTTTAAAACAGCAAGTGAACCATCTTTGTTACTCAGCATGGTCCCAGTCAGCTCCCTCTGACAGCAGAGCCGGGGTTCCAGCCCCATGCACATACCCATAATCCACATGAAAAAAGAACCAAGCTTAAAATGAAGCTTTTTCCCCTTTTTTTTCTACAGCCAAATTCTATCTGAAGTAAAAGAAGAACAAAATGAGAAGCAAGATAGATACCCTAATGACTCCTATCTATGTCTCCTAGGTGCCTTCCTGCATTCATCCAACACGACACCCATGCACCTGTAAATCTGACGGACCCTGAGCCAGGACACCGTACCAGGTGTCCCTGGCCCCCAGTGCCAGCCTGCCTAAACCCTGCTGCAGCGCCCCAGGGCCCGTTCTGAAACTCTTGTCTGCTTTCAACATCCCATTATCTGAAACATCACCAGTCTTCCCACTACGGATTCTTTACCTTCTGGATACTCTGGGAGTGCATCTCTTTCTGTTCACCCTAACAGATCCTGTTTTCTGAAATATTTCCTATAGATAACACTGCAACTCCGTTAATGATCTCAGGTATTCACCCTCTTTCAACCTGACTTAGGTAGTGGCCTCCATTACAATGTAAATATCAAACCAGGTTAAAACTTAATTATAACTCCGGTTCAAAACACGTCGCTGCAACTTCCAATGCAGAAGAAATTCTAGCCTGTGTTTCACAGTATATAATCTGATCCATCACTTTGTAATGGAGAGAAGTCCCTGGAGGACACAGAATTGCGGGTCTTGCTAGCCAGGGAGAAGAGGTATGAAATGCAATCAGCCGGATGAAGTCTTTTGATGTTCCCGTAGAAGACTGATTTATCTAACGCGAAGGAGTCTAAAGCCAAGGACCAAAGGTGAGATTGTGTTATTTTTGTTTCCTCTCTTTCTTCCTTTCTTGTCACAGCCAATCAGAGTTCACGTTTTACCTGATGCAGTTGGACATTTACACCCACGCCAGGCTCCTAAACCCGCTCACGTTTCCAAGTGGCTCAGAAGCCTGGAAGCTCCCGCTTCATCTAACGCCTTAACTTCAGGTAACTCTTATTTTGAACTTCTGACAAAAACCATAAGATTTAGCCATTAGAAAGCCTACTTGTCTCCTAAGGTGCAGGACATTTCATTTTAAAGTGTCCCTGTCACACGTAGTTGCACGGCCAGGCACTATCTGCTCTGAGGCAGCACCACCCTGGCAAGGTTATATGGCTGCTGTTGCTCTTCCTGTATGCAAAATAATTGCCTCCTGCTCTTTCAAGATTTATATGTTTTTCTTGGAGTCTTTTAAGTAATTTGTGGATGGCAAATGTGTCACCTCTCAGAAAAAGTGCTTGTATACCCCATCATTTGGAGAAGCATGGAATCAGGACATGGCAGGAGGGTTTGATACGATAATGCAAATGTATCCCCTTTTCCTCTTACTGTACTACAGTCTGAGAAGTTATCTTGAGTATCAGGAATAATAGATTTTGCTCAGGTTTTTTGTCCAAGCAAGTAACATTAACTCTTTTCCATGTTATGCAGGGATGATAAATATCTGGTCCTAATTCTTATAAACAGAGTAATGTTTCTTTCAAAATAAGCGTGCTTTGTATGCTTGTCTTTATTAAATGGCTCTTTGTGATAGACATCTGAGAATATCTTCATGACCATCATGACTTTTAATAGAATCATAGAATCCTAGAACAACTCAGGTTGGAAAAGACCCTTGGGATCATTGAGTCCAACCATTGACCCTACACTACAAGTTCACCCCTAAACCATATCACCCAACACCACATCTAAACAACACTTGAACACATCCAGGGATGGTGACTCAACCCCCTCCCTAGGCAGTCTGTTCCAGGGTCTGACCACTCTTTCTGTGAAGAATTTCTTCCTAATGTCCAGCCTAAACCTGCCCTGTTGCAACTTGCAACCATTCCCCCTGGTTCTGTCCCTAATTACCTGTGAGAAGAGACCAGCACCAACCTCTCTACAATGTCCTTTCAAGTAATTGTAGAGCATGATGAGGTCCCCCCTCAGCCTCCTCTTCGTCAAACTGAATAGAATCTCATCTAAGTAAGCACAGTTTGCAGATCATCCTGAGCAGCAGATACACATTATCCAGCTACCGAGAATGAAATACAGTTATTTTTTATTATTATTATTAATATTATTACATGCTGCAATAGCTCTTATTTGCTTATCTTAAGATTTGTCACACTGAAATTGTCCCCTTTTCCTATAATGTAATTTTCAGCCAAGATAATTATGCCGACCTCCAAGTTCTTGACCAGCTAAATAGCAGCATGACAGCGCACAATCCAAAATCTGTGTAAGGACACTGAGAAATTGCCACATTGCTGCAGAAAACTGGGTTTGCTCTCTCCAAATCTAATTGCTTTGGAATAATCTTGTTTGTACCATAAGGAGCCAGCAATCATTTCCATTACAGGCAAGACAGTGAGCGTGGGCTGAAGTGCTCTCTCTGAGCCTTGACGATGCACCTTGGATCCACAGTAGCAAAGTTTGGGATTGGTCCTTTAGAGATCATGTCCAGAGCAGTGACGAGGCAGTGCCAGTGAGACAGAAGAGTCGAGTCACTTGGTGTGGACAAGACCTTCTCCCGGCGCCTGGGAGCTCACCGGACTTTCTGCGGCTGAGCAGAGCTGGCAGGTGAACGTGCCGCCTGGCACCTCCAGCCAGGCTGTCTGCAAAGGCACAGCCAAAAGAGCAGAGCGGTGATGGACAAGGCACCCACACGAGCCTTGCTTTTGGCTTCCATCACCTCCACGCCACCCTCTGCCACGCCCCTGAGGACAGAGCGTGCCACCCACCGTGCACCAGCAAGTCCACTCTGCACATCATCTGGATACAGGCAAAAGTGCAATAAATTGCCCTGTGAGCAACCCAGGGACCCATTTCCACTGAATCTGAGTGTTCTAGCTGGCTGAGTTTTAACAGAAATACACGGAGGAGATGCTCTGAGTGAGGTGTGCTCTGCCACGCCTCGTTGGGCAGCAGGGTGCCTCTAGCAGCAAGAAGCTCTAAGTGAAGAATTAGGCCCATCGTGTCGCAGAGAACTGCCCCACGCGTATCTCCAATGTACTTCTCTGACCTGCAGCAGGGGCTGAGTTCAGATGTATGGCTTCAGGACGGTCACATCTGCAGTCACACTGTTTAATTACCAAGACTATCGGGCACACTTTGTTCTGATGACGACTACCTCCTACCAGGCTAGTCTTAGGCATCATTTGGGGAAGAAAAAATTCTGATATACAGTAAAGAGACAAGCAAAAGAGATTTTAGCCACATGAGCATGAGTTTTGGTCTGATTTAATTTAGGTTGCTGGGTTTTAAATCATCACAGCTCAAGTTCAGTCCCCATGTGTTGACTGATCTAGTTGAGAGGCGTCCCTGCCCATGACAGGGAGATTGGATTAAATGATCTCTAAGGTCCCTTCCAGCCTAGGCCATTCTGTGATTCTATGATTCTATGATAAGTTAAACAAAAACTCTTAAGAGAGTGAACTCACACAGACTCTCACAAGTTCATCTGGCAATAAAAGCACATAAACCCCAACTGTTTAAAAATACATCAAAGGAGTAGAAGTACCTGGTACTAAGGTGTGGCCTTTTTCCAACAAAAGTCACAGAATCACAGGATCAGAATGCATTGGGTCGGAAGGGACCTTTAAAGGTCACGATTGGGTTCTCAGTATTCCAAGGGGCCCCTACACACCATTCCCAGATTTACAGTTCAGAATTAACAATTTCAATAATCAAATTAATTACTGGAGGAAAAAAATTGTTCTTCCACAGCTTCTTTTATTTGCAGTATGTCACCAAGTCCTTACTGTCTCTATTTTATGGATGGAAAAAATAGGGAAAGTGAGATGTTTTCCCAGAAAAATCCAGCAGATAACAGGTGAGATAGCTGAAGGTAGGGTATGCTCCCACTTCCTAGATGTCTACTTTCCCTTCCTGTTCTTTCTCCAGAACCTGATAATCTTTCTCTTCCACAATTAGTAATTCTTTTTCTTGGTAGGTGTAACTGCCCTCCACTCATGCAACTAATACTGTTAAACCTGAAATTACTTCACTCAGTCTCTAGCCCCAAGTTTTCCATATCTGCCTCAACACCGAGTAGAGTCTGTTTGATCTGTAAGTTTACAAGCAGTTTCCAGTTGCATGAGTAGGTCTAAAAAAAGTCACACTTCTCTTAACAAACCTCCTTTATGGCATTAGCTCAACACCTAATGCTCAATCTACCATAAATCCTACTCAACAACCGGGTGCACAGCTGTCAGTATGGAAGATGAAAACATTAATATCCTTGATAATCCTCAGTGATCCTTGGCAGAGGAACCCAGGCATTTTGACAGAACCCAGATTTGCTGAAGACCGTGTAAGATTTCAGCCATTTTGCCAAGATTTCAGCCCAGGCTACAGCAGGCAGCCTTAACCTCAGCAATATCTGTTGTTCAGCAGTGAAAGATGAGAATAACCCCTCACCGCACGAGAGTCTTTTGTCAAGTCTTGCTCATTACGTTTTTTGGAAGAGGAGTGTTGGAATGTTAGATGTCTGAGAAACCTTGATCTGTTTCTTCAGCAGACAAGTAGAGAGACTTTGGCTCACATTAAAAAGCTGTTTTTTAGAGCAACCAACCACGTGCACAGCAGCTGCATCGGGCAAGGCTGTAACAGCTGGAAGGACGGATAAATGTGAGGAAGCCTCCGTAAGCCTTCTGCCTCGTTCCCATCCTTTCCCTTCTCCAGTCGTGCATCCCAGCCCGCTCGCTGACATCCAGCAGAACAGAAACATGGGCTAAATGCTGCAATACTGATGAGTTTTTAGCAGTGCAGGAGAAAGAACAAGAAAGTCAATACCAATCTTGTAAAGACCCTGACCTAGTTGCAGCCTGTGAACATATAATTGGACTCGCCAGTAATATCTGTCTGATTCATGCTCTCAAAAGGTCCGTTTCTTTTAGAGATCCCTTAGATTTGTCTTAAAAGGTACTTAAAGAATTGTATGACGTACTGCCTTCAAGCACACGATGCAGAACAAGCTCATAATTGATTTTTGTGTCCCTGTTTCCTTCGGTTCAAACAATTCTGCAGCTAAAAATAATTTAGCTGCTGCTCGACTCAGTTGGGGAGAGAACTTTAGCTGCTTTCCATCTCCAATAATAAAGAGCATTTTTCTCATCTGTTTTCATTGAGTTAGGATACACTTATAGTTATCCATCTTCAAAATATTTAGGAAAGGCCTCAGATGATGTTTCTCTTGTTTGGTTTTTTTTTCCCTTAGGGACTACTATGAATTAGAATTGAAACTTGTACCCACCACTAAAATCCACCAGACCACAACAGAACCACTCAGTTATACAGAATATAAGTTTGTAGAGACTCGTGGCAAAAATATGAAAGAAGGTATGAGTGAAGAACGGGTGGCAATCTTTATGTGAGCAGCGGAAGAAACACAGTTCTCAGGACACCACTCCCAGCAGCAAAATTGAAGGAAGTGATAGTTTTGTCGCAACAGCCAGGCCAGTGCTCCTGATGACCCCACAGATGCCCGTGGGGTGGCCAGAAGTCTGCAGCACGTTGCAGGTACCCATCTTTCTGTGTCAGACCAGCAGGAGCAGACGTCGCAAACACAGGTCACACAAGGAAAAACAGTCAACAGAGAGCAATGTGGTGTGAGATTTATGAAAGGTGAAGAAAGCAAAAACTCAAGGCAAAGGATGGCTTCATAACAACGATGTGGGATAACAACTGGTAAGGGATGTAAACTGAATGTCCGGTAGTTAGCTTGATGCCTCCAATGAACTAAAACCACACAAATCCAACGAGGACAAATCTGTATTCACACTACATGGATTCACTCTTTTTTAAAGGTCATGAGTTCGTGAGTGTCAGAGACATAAAGTCAATCTGCACACAGACTTTCTAAATAGGTATCATGTTCCTCTTCCAGAGATTCTTGCACTGAGTTTTGTTGTGTACATTTCCCAGACCCACGTGCCTAGGGTTCTTCTACTGTTGGGATTGAAAATGCAGAGCAGGAGGACTGGAGCAAAGGGGTTGACAGCAATGCCAATCTTGTTCATTATGCACAGAGAATGATGGTTTTGCTCCTTTCCACCCCTGTGGAGCTGCAAGCCCACAGGAGCTGAGAAAAAGAGCAGGTGCTGAGGCTGGTTGCTCCTAAGATTCCCATACGCTCATCACCTAAACTGGAGGAGGGCGTCCCTGCTCCTTTAGTCTACCCTGCCACCTCAGGAAAAATACCTGAGTGCAAAAAAAAACTTGGTCTAAATTTCTCTCTAACCTTTTGTGGCGTATAGGGGGCAACACGCAGCGCTGAGGCCCATACATGCTGCTTCTTACCACCCGGCAACAATCTCAGCAGAGAATTCCCCACGACATCCAGCTTTGGCCCTGCTGGCGTGGAGGGAGTTTTGTCAATGAGAGCGACGATTCTGAGATCGATGCATATACAGTTACAACTAAGCTGATTCTGAGGATGAATGCTGTGAAGAACAGTCTCACAAAGTCTGAAACGAGTCAAGAATGTGCTTGTTTGTTCTAACGAACAGGTTAAAATTACTCTGTCTGTATCATTGCGCATGGTTGAACAAGGATGTCTGTCAGTCAAGAAGATCATCTCTTCTCCAAGGTATTTCCCAGGAATATTTTTATGCTGACCACTGCAAATAGAGTAAAACCTAACCAGGAACCTACTTCTTGATTCTGTTTTTTCACTCCAGTTGCAACTAAAGTACCTCTGTGAACATCCATATAACCTGAGGTAATAATATTACTCGATGTCAGTAATTTCTTCATAAAAGCAAGTCTCTGCTGTTGCCCTTGTCATTTATGTTGTGGAGGAAAGGCTGGAAAAAGCTGTATTTAGCAGATTTGGGCATAGAAACTTCAGATCTGGAAATACACAGTAATGGACAATGGGCCCTCGTTTTCTGCAACTGAAACGTCATCTGTGCACCCCACTGGAGCTTCCTAAAGTGATAGTTTTTGTTTAGTTACAGTATGGTTCTGTCTGGTTTGGATTGCCATGGTAAGGTTTGTAGGGTGGAGCTAGGAGAGCATGGCTGATCCATTCTGCCCTCTTTGCGCTGCAGCTATCACTCGAAATCGAAAAGCAGCTGTCACCAGTGGCCTCGGGGCACGTAGCAGTAACGCAAAGAGTGAAGAAAGCCAACAGCCCGACTAGAAGAGGCTACCTCTTTAGGAAAGCTTCAAGAGAAATACAGATAGAAAAAAAAAGAGAGATTAAAAATAGAATAAAAATATTACATGTGATAGTTGTGGAGTGGTCTAAACTGTCTTCTAACTGCTACAAAACAAGAAAACAAAACGAGTCTGTGTGAAAATTGATCCTCACTGAATTCCAGTCACTTTACAGAACTGAAGTGCACATCCCTACCTGTGTCAGGCAAAAGTGCTCCTCACCTCTTCCCCATCTCTTCCTCACCCCCTCTGACCTACTGAAAGAGCTCGAGGTCAAGAGACCCTCCTGTCTCCCTGAGGACTCACCTGGTCTTACGGGACAGGTAGAGACACAGAAATGAAAACAAAACAGGATTTTGCTCTGTTCTGCCATAGGTCATCACCTGGACTTCTGGATCTTCTGAACCCCCTGCATGGCCTGAGCTCCCTCATCGTCATCCCCTTAAAGGGCAGAGGGCTTCCTCCTCTCTCCGTCTCTGTGGCGCTTTGCAAACATTCACCGACCATTGCAAGAGAATGAGGCCATGGCTGGTGCTGCCCCAGCCAGGCTGTCCCCTCGCAGGCACAGGCTGTGATTCAGACTACAGGCCCTTCAGGCAATTCCTCCACCTGCCCCTGCACACGCTGCCAGGGGCTGCAGTCCATCCCTCACGGGGAAATAACTGGGGCCGTATGGTCCTGACCCCCGGCCAGGGGCAGGCAGCGCACAACGGCCAGCAGGAAGGGAGCTCAGGCTGCACACCACAACTCAGCTCCTTACCACTGCTCAGTGAGAAGAAATTACCAGTTTCTGAGATCAAGAGGGCGGGATTCAGGCTTCCTGAGACGTATTTCCTTTCATTGAGAAGTTTTGCGGTGGTATGCAGCTTCTTACTAGGGACTGTGTCTTTCAGCCTTGCCTGGCAGAGGGTAAGATGTGTTTCCAGGCTCCCATGTCTATCTGCTGTATGTTGTAATACAACAGTCTGCTAAAGCCAATTTTCCTTGGAGAGTTTTTGGCTGGAGTTTAGCACCAAAGGAACATAGTCCCTTCCTTCCAGACCATGTAAAAATCAAACCCAACCCCATCTACAGGGTTTGCTTTCTCAGCTCAGGCTGAGGAGATTCCAGTTTCAGGTTTTTTGGGCTCTCCAGTGCTGTTCTCACTAGCTCTTACTGTGTGGAAGACATTGTACAGCTTGCACATCCTTCAAGCGTTTTATCCCTCCTTGCTAGCCTCTCTCCTCTGTAACAACTCCTCATGGTCCTACTGACATCTGTCTCTGTGAAATGCATCAAGAAACAGAACAAGAGACTGAAGCCTGTTGAGTCACATACATTTCTGGATGCCGGCAGGTTTTTTAACTTTTACATTGCTCCTCCTGCCCCAAGAATGCCTCTTTTTGTGCCAATGTCACGAGCTCACAGGACAGCTCAGGAGAAAGGAGTCTGAAGTGGCGCGAGCTGCCTTCTCCTGTGTGCACCCTGCTGAGGGCTGTCACGCACACCACGGTGCCTGAATGTCAGATGTGAGTTAGGTGGGGTGAATATTTGGAGATGAGCATGCTAGTGACCAAATCCTTGCATTTATTCCACACTCACTTCAATTCAGGGCCGATGGAAGTAAAAGTGCTTCTGTGTGACTGCCCACTGAAGGCACGCTGCCTTCATATTAAAGGTCAAAATATATTTGTGACACCCTAAAGCAAAGAAACCTCCAGTCAAAAGCCTCTGTTCTCTGTTATCTGAGCCTGGAGGTGGGTGGAAGTATCTGCCCCTGCCAGGAAAGAGAGCTCGACCAGCACTGTTCAACTGCCCGTCCTCCTCTGTATTGACCACCAGTGGATTCATCATGGGAAAACCGCTGCTTCAAGAATCAACAAGTTTCACTGCATCTGCCGTCCCAACACCCTGGGCAGGCAGGAATAAGACAGTCCAAGGTCCACAGCAAAACCGCCACCCGACTGCTGGTCTCCATCATGAGAGAAGATGCTTTCACGTCCTGTGGCAGGGACCATGAAGGAGAGTTGGTTCCCTCTCCTCTGCCATTTTGGCTGGTGTTTCTAAGTGCCTTACTCCTTGGAAATGCAGTGGGAACACATTTACAGCCACCGCCATTACACACTTGGTGACCATATCTCCCTGATCAATCAGCTCTGATCAATCAGCTGATTGGTTAACAGAAATAATAGATGAGAAGCTCAACATGAGCCGGCAGGGCGCTCATGCAGCCCAGAAGGCCAACCACATCCTGGGATGGATCAAGAGAAGCATGGTCAGCAGGTCGAGAGAGGGGATTCTCCCCCTTTACTCTGCTCTTGTGAGACCCAGCCTCAAATACTGCGTCCAGTTCTGGTGTCCCCTCCATGAGAGGGACATGGATCTGTTGGAGCGTGTCCAGAGGAGGCCACAAGGATGATCCAGGGGCTGGAGCAGCTCTGCTACGAGGACAGGCTGCGGGAGCTGGGATTGTTCAGTCTGGAAAAGAGAAGACTTCGGGGGGACCTAAGAGCTGCCTTCCAATACCTGAAGGGAACCTACAGGAAGGCTGGGGAGGGACTTTTTACGAGAGTGTCCACTGACAGGACAAGGGGAAATGGGTTTAAGTTGAAGGAGAATAGATTCAGATTGGACCTTAGGAAGAAATTCTTCAGTACGAGGGGGGCAAGACTTTGGAATAAATTGCCCAGAGATGTTGTGGCTGCCCCCTCCATGGAGGTGTTCAAGGCCAGGTTGGACGGAGCCTTGAGTAGCCTGATCTAGTTGAGAGGCGTCCCTGCCCATGACAGGGGGGTTGGACGAGATGATCTCTGAGGTCCCTTCCAGTCTCGGCCATTCTGGGATTCTATGATTCTATGATAATCAATCAGCTGATTGATTAACACCTCAGGCAGGTAAGCACATGCACCGCCTGGGCAAAACTATGCCTACACCTTCCTCCCAGATGTCTAACACATGATGGTGCTCCACCTGACAGCCTCATGAGAAGTGGAAGCTGCAAGTGAATTGATTTACCCACTTTGAGCACATGAGGAGCAGAGCTCGTGTAGTATTTGGCTCTCAAGCACAACAAAACCTCCCCGCCTCCAGTTCAGCATCCACGGGGTATTGGTAGATTCTCCAGTTCTGTCTGGCAGATCCACAGTTGTTTTGCGAAGCACCATGGCAGAGCAACATGCACATTTTGCCAGGTCTCTAGTAGTAAAATCAAATTAACAACCAGAAAGGGACATTAATTTAGCTTTTACAAAAGAAGGCATTTGCTGGAAGCCACAACAATCACCGGTTCAAATCCCAAGATTT
>NW_009722120.1:1439-27289 GCF_000703405.1 Apaloderma vittatum | reverse complement strand
TCCTGCTGGAAGAGATTGATCTGTGTAAACATGTTGCTTTTATTTTTCTTTTAAAATAGCATTAAAGTAGTTTCTCACTTTTCATTTAAAATTAATTAAATGTCTTTGCTTGCCAATCTTTTTTAAGATTTTTTTTTTCACTGTCTTTTTTGTCAACCATATCTCTCTCTGTCATTCTGTCCCTTTAGGTCCAGTAATTGCGAAGCATTATGTCATTAGCTTTATTACTTGTGCACCAACAGCAGTACAGATAATTCTCGTTTTCTCCTATTTGCAGTGTGGTTTGTCACACCTCAAAATAAATAAATAAACCAAGATTTACCGAGATCTCCTCTCTTTCTGGCCCTTCTCGTTTTTTTCATTAGTTTATGAGTGTAGACATTTATAAACAACAGATTTCGTGAGAATATGAGAGCTGGTGTGGTGTTAGATATATTTCCACATTGGAAAAGAAAACAGATGAGGACAAGGAGAAGCTTTTTTGCAGACTTTGTTAAAGAACTTGGTGAACCAATCCCTACAGAAGCAGGCAGCCTGAACCCTGTGCACGTTGCACAAGAGCTTTTGGAAACTGGTGCCTCATACCAGACACAGAGAGCCCAGTGACGATGGCCTGGTCATGCAACATGTGTAATTCATCAACCTGTGACTGCGCTATCTCATTCCCCCCTTTTGTGAAGTGTTTTGTTATGTCACTTCTCTCTGTTTACTTCTTAGAAAGACTTTTTGACATTTTCTCTGGACACAGGCATGGGAGGTGTAATGCACCTCTCTTTCCTGACCGGGTAGTGAGAAAAGAACAAGTCCCCAAAGCAAAAATGCACCTTCACAAAATTATATTTACCGAGACCTCTCCCAGCACTGCCACAGTGCAGAGAGCTGTGCTCTGTGCTAACACAGCTCTCCTCCTCTGCTTCCCTTCCCTCCTGTTTTTTATTAGAGGCTCCCTTACAGGAGTCTGCAAAAGTCCAGCCTAGATTTGTATTTTGCAAGACGGTGTACAAATACCTAACAGGAGATAGTCTCCACCCTCAGAATCTCAAACTCACACTGAAAAACAACAGGAAAAAGGGAAAATGTCACCATATCTATATCACAGGAGCTACCAGTCACAATAACACAACTTGTGGCAGCACTAAATAGTGAACCTCAGGCAGAATTTCACCATCATTTTAAGTAGGCATTGTCATTTATCATTGGCATAAACAGCCTTGCAACTGCCCTTTCCCTGACTGCTTGGCTTCATAGCATTTCTGTGCTCCTCGTCCTCGTGATTCTAGAATCATAGAACTTCCCTTACCCAGTGACGCCGTAACACCATCGTAGAAGGCCACCAAGTTTGTCAGACACAATTTGCCTTTGGTGAAACCATGCTGGCTGCCACCAGCCACCTCCTCTGTGTCCATGTGCCCTAGCAACTCTTCCAGGAGGATCTGCTCCATTATCTTGCCAGGCACAGAGGTGAGACTGGCAGGCCTATATTCCCCGGATCCTCCTTTTTCCCCTTTTTTAAGATGGGTGTTATGTTTCCTCTTTTCCAGCCAGTAGAGCATCCCCACGCTGCCACAATTTCTTGAATATGATGGAAAGTGTCTTAGTGACTTCATCTGCCAGATCTTTCAGGACCCATGGGTGGATCTTGTTAGGTCCTATGGACTTGTTCACCTTCAGGTTCTTCAGATGTTTCCGAACTTGGTCTTCACTCACAGTGGAGGGTACTTCAGTACCCCAATCTCCGCCTGTCCTCTCTGCAACTGGGGCAGTGTGGCCAGAGCCCTTGCCAGTGAAGACTGAGGCAAAAAGTCATTGAGCACCTCAGCATTTTCATGGCCCTATGTGACTAACTCCCCCAGTTCCTTCCAGAGTGGTCCTGCATTTTCCCTAGTCTTCCTTTTGTCGCTAAACCTCTGTAGAAGCCTTTCTTATTGTCCTTAACATCCCTAGACAGATTTAAACCCAACAGGGCTTTAGCTTTCCTAACCTGATCCCTAGCTAGTCAGTTAACTTCTCTGTAGTCCTCCCAGGTTGCCTGTCCTCTCTTCCATGCTCTGTAGGCTACTCTTTTTTTGCACCCTTATGCATCCATGCAGACCACTTAGTGTTTTTACTAGCCTTTCTCTTTGTTGGGATGCATAGCTCTTGGGCTTGGAGGAGGTGATCCTTGAATATTACCCAGCTTTCCTGGGCCCCTCTTCCCTCCAGAACGTTATCCCATTGAATTCGACCCAGCAGATATTACCCGCCATCAAAGTCAGCTCCCCTGAAATCCAGCGTCATGAGCTTACTGCTCTCCCTTCTCACTGCCCTGAACTCCACCACTTCATGCTCGTTGCAGCCAAGACTGCCCTTGAGCTGCACGCTCCCCATGAGCCCCTCTGATACAAGAAACATTTTTGCATCACTGAGTGAAGGAAGTCAAACATAAAAATTAAAAGGCAAAAGCAAGAAGGTGTTTACTCCACTTCACTGGGGAGACCCACTAAGCAACTATACAATTGCTTTCACTGGCACAAGGAAAGAAAGAAGAAACAAGGAGCCAAGGGCAAAACTATTTTCTAAAGGCAGCACCAGTTTATGTAGGTTTGCAACCATGGCCGAGCTATCCTGCCATCTTAATCAGGAGACAAGTTTTCTAGTACAAAAGAACATGAATCATGCCCTGCATTCTGGTGTGTCTGCAGTAAGGCAAAGCAAATCTGTGCCACCTTTAGTCTGTGAAAATGAAGTGCCAGTAGCAGAACAAATGCTCAGTTCAGGGGAGAACTGCCTGTGTGATTACCAAGGCTTTGCATAAGCTTGTAAATCGTTCTGTTAGAACCTCCCAGGGCTTTCAGGTGTTAAAGCAGTCCTCACCAAAGAGAGGAAAAATCGGTAGGCATGTCCTTTAAAATCATCAGAAGGAAATTTACAATCCAAGCAAGAAAAGAAGCAGAAAGGAGTTACCTGCAGAAACTGTGTTTATCAGCAGTTACTCCATCCAGGATCCTCTCTGTGGTGTTGGACACAGAATGCGTTAAACCAATCCCAGTCTTCATCTAAAGTTCTTTGTGCTCACAGGTGCCAAAGCAGCTCTATTCCTGCTTCCAAAATGTAGTCCTCTGGATTGCAGAAAATGAGAGCACAAAAAGTTATTTCACACGCCTGCTGCAAAATTTTACTTCTGTCCTCGGTCTCACTACGCTCTGTGTCAGTGTAGTGCAAGACATCTGTCACTGGCTTTGCTGCCAACTCCACAGGATCCAGTGCAAAACCAAAGTGGTGAAAGATGCAGTTATGGAGCTATAACAATTTTATTTTCTGGATCCAGCATAATTTTGTTTCTTCGGGACCAGTGGGGACAGCAGTCTCTTCAGGTAACCTACTGCTCTGGAAAGGTGCCCATCCTGTATTACCTGGCAAGAAATCTGATTTTGTTCATTTACTTCTTATTTACCCCTTTCACTTCCCCATCTAAAACACACAAAAGGAATCAGAAGGAGTAAACAGCACATATGCAGCACACAGAAAATAAAGAGAGTATCTTTGCACAGCTCTAGGATGAAACCGGTCATTTATGATGTGAAAACTTGGTCAACAGTCCTTACAAGGAGACGCGTGTCTTTCCATTGTCTTGAGTGGGCTTTGCAACAAGGAGGAAATTAATAGTGGATGCCTAGTATTGGAATGTGTGAAATCAGAACAGTAAATGCCCCAAGCATTTCTCAAAGTTGCTGAGGAGGCAATCCAGGGACAATTTTCACAGATCAAAGAGAATCAGCTGAAGTCCATGAGGATCCAGCACTTTGCTGCATGCATTGACACAAGTTGCCTGTAGAATACGATTTCTTTTTTAACACCCCCCTCCATTCTACTAGCCTTTCCTTAAGATTTACAGTCTTATAAATAAGTTCACCTCTTTCACTGACCCCACACTTCCAATCCCTCTCCACTGCTCAATTTGGTGCCAGAGTAATTATCACCTCAAAATATAAATAGAAAAATGGTACAGAGAGGCATGCAGAGAAGTCATTCTGAAGTATTGTCTGAACCTGTTAGTGTTCTGCAAAACTATTCTATAACAGAAGACATTCAATAAGGCTGCAATTTTGAGACGAGATCAATCAAGCTGCAGCATAAAGTCTCTTCTCTCCTTCCTACCGTGCTGACATGTTTCTTCCAGACAGAACAGCATGCCCCCTGTATTATGAGGCTTTGGGCTTGGCTTTGGTTTCTGTTTATTTTTCATTAAACGAGTCCATTAACAAAGCTGTGAGAAGGATTTACTGGGTCATGGGCTGGGATTCATCCATGGAGCTGGCTAGGAGGTGGACAGGACTGACCATGGAGGATAGGAACCACCACGTTTAGGGAGAACAAGACTGTAAAAGAGACTAAACCATAAACCCTGTTTGGTCCCCATGTGTTGCCTGATCTAATCAAGAGGTGGTGTCCCTGCCCATGACAGGGAGGTTGGATTAGATGATCTCTAAGGTCCCTTCCAGCCTAGGCCAGTCTATGGTTCTACGAAAATCATCTCCTCTGGTTGTAAAACTCTCTCCCTCCTGTCAGGTCAGAGAGCTCAGGAAAGCACATTTATCAGACAGGTCCTAGAATGAAAGGGTAGGTAGAAAGTAAGGCCAAAAAAGTGCATATAACTCTAAAAAACCTTTTGGTTCAGGGGTGCAGAATGCTCTTCAGATGCTGCTGGAATAGTGGCTAATTTAGGGCCAACATTGAAACCCACATCTGCCCTCTGGGATGTTTAATTCTGATGGGAATCAGAGGAACAAGAAAAGCTTTGTTAGTCTCAACATGCCTCTGCCATGTTTTTATTCTGAATCTTTGTGCTATAATATCTATAACCTGTGTGTCTCCCTTTTTTTTCCTCCTAATAAAAGTAGATAATAACACTGTAGAAACAGCACCGACATTAACCTTACAAAATGAAGGCTTGGTTGACACCATGTTATTGTGATGTATTTTTATGATAACTTGGGAAATACATGCTTTTTCTCCAAGAACTCTGAATTTTCATTGTTCCACCACAGAATTGCTTGGTCCTCTTCCTTCATAAGAGCAGAGGAAAGAACAGCCACAAGAAAAATGCGTTTCATTTTGCTGTGCAAGTGAGTTTCAAAGGGGTTCTTTTGTCCAGAAATTAAAAACAAACAGTTAAAAAGAGAAAATGCTCATCCTGCAATCTCAGGGCAAGCAAGCTTATCAAAAGGACAATTTTATAGAACTTGTTATCCTTGCTCTCACCCCAGGCATGTTCAGACCAATATCCTGCTCAATACCGTAGATTTCATAGGAACGTCAGTTAACAAACTTCTAACATACACTGTGATAAAATATTTTGGAACTAAAGGAAGGGTTTTTAACACCATCCAGTTAAATTTAACTCAATTCCTACACTCCAGGAATTTCTAGAGAGCAGCTGGCAAATATCTCTCCATGTAACAACCAAAGAAAAAAACGAAAAAAAAGCCTAATCTTTCTGAATTCACAAGGTTTAATTTATTATTTATCATTCAAAGAGAAACATCCCATATGTCCAGGTTTCTTTAGGGGGAAAGAAGGAAGCGTGAGTTGTGAGAATTTTTGCACAATTTCCTGTGTTTTTTCTATTAAATCTTACTTGTCTCCTCTGAGCTCCACAGCTGCAATCTCTCACAGCATCTCACCCTCAGGCTCCCCAAGAACCACCCCCAACCCATTCCCTGCTTCCCTTAAACGATTTGGGAGATTGGAGAGCGAGGAGATCATCACATCCCACTTTTTAACAGATTTCAGCATCCTTAGATGCTGAAAATACGGGATTAAGAAAACTTCCACAGCCCTTTACATCGTGATTCCACGGGAGGTGGAGGTAGGGAGCAACCTCAAGGAGTCTTACAACTTCAAACCTCCTGGGGTTGCTGGTGAGACAAAGTGCTGTGGCTTCGCCCCCTCGTGAATTTCAGAATGGCATATATAAAACCACGGCAATAAAACCTGTTTACGCTGAGCTACCTATCCGAACATGAACCTTGTGCAGGTTGTTGAAAACCGTCCTGATTTCAAGCCTCCATCTCCTGCTGGTCAGAGACAGACTGATACCACGTTGTTTTCAGGAATGGGGAGTATGAGAAAATAATTCACCACGCTAACTGGGCAATACGTGAGTCGGCAATTTTTCAGCTTTCGTGATGTGAGTTCTAACAAAAGCGATGAAGCTCCACTTGAAATTACCAGTTATTCATATTCTGTAGAAGAGTGCCTAAAATGCACGCGCATCTTAAGGGGGGAAACTCACCCAACCCACCTGAGGGGATGGTTTCCTGGCTGCAGGCACCGTGCAATGAACCATGAGTTACTCCCTGGTCCTGGGTTTGGTCTTGAAGAACAGATCTATGAATCTGGGCTTTTCCTGTCATCTACACCTGATCCACAAACAGACCTCTTAAGGATATGGCAACAAATTTCAGCGCTTCCCTCGGCAGAGGTTATAGATCCCAGGTGCTTTGCCGCAGGATATGCTTCCCGCTGATGCCCTGAGAGGGAATTAGTGCTTCTCAGGTGGAAAGCACAACAGATGTAGAGAGAAGTTACCTAAACCATAACAAGAGTTTTCTGCTTGTGTTTCCACAAGTCAGCAAATAAAGTGCTGGACATAAGATGGGGTTATAAACAGGGAGGTTCTACAGCTTTAGTAAAATGCTCTGTTCATCACAGCTGAGAGCAAAATATTGACAATATCTCAAAACTGGAAAAAACTAGAGAGTGTAATAAGTGCACCAAGAGTATACTTCGCTTCTATCACGTTGGTGTAAGAAAATGCTCAATGAAAACTTGTAGAGAAATTGGCATTCTTCTGTTATTGTGGACCCACTGTGAGGAATTTCTCATTCATCATGAAAGATACCACTGAATAGAGGTATTTAGCGAAACAGAGACATCTGTTTCAAAAGAGCAGGCATTTTGAGAAAGCCTGTGCCTTCAAAAGGTGCTACAGCATTTTGCACCGCTGGAGGATTGATCCCACCTTTTTTTACTAAATTTTTTTAAGCATTATTCAGTATCTTTCATCTGTGCAGATGTTATTCATTCTACTCTCCCTATAGTTAGCACATCTGTCATCGTCACTTCAGGCAAGGCAAGAGCTCAGTTTCCCTTTCGCTAAGCCTGGACTATCTGAAGGTGATGGCCAGACACCGTGTTGCCCCACAGAATAGGACAGAGCAAGGAGAAAACGAGATCTGTCGGGGACAGTGACCATCTTTCCTCTGTGCTTTGCTGAGGTTTACTCTTCCCTGTGTGTCTGGTGTTGACGTGCAGGATGCCAGAGGAGCACGGTGCTGTACAGAGCTGCAGAGCAGTCAGCCTTCCCCTCCCCTCTGGGCTCAGCCGCGCTGAAGTAGGGACAAACATTTCTTGCCAGTGCCTAGAGCAAACCTGGGAGGAAGAGCCTTTGTCTTTTTGGCCACAGGTAGATGGCTAATTTTGTCAGAAAGCTTTGCAATACAAAGCCACAATATCCCTACTAACCCATCTGGAGTACCCGGTGCCGTGTATCGGGCTGTGTCTGATACCTGCAGGAAGCGAGCTGGCACAGCATGAGGATGAAGCGTTTCTAAAAGCGGCATTAACTTCCGTATGAACTCAATGTCTGTCTGAGCTGGCCTAATAATATCGTGTTGTCTTGGTCTTGTTAGCAAGAGATGGTTGTCCTGCAGACAGAACTGTGTACGCAGTTTGACTATACCAATAGGCACATCCAGCTGAAAGGTTGTGTGTAAATTTTCATGCAAACAGAGATCTTCCTGCAGATACTCTGCAAGTTGGGAAGATGCACCCTACACGTATTTGACAGAGGCAGTGACAGGCTGAGGTCCAGGCACCAGTGCTGGCTCTAATCCAGTGGGAATGCGTGAGGTGAATCCACCTGATGAGTTGGGAATAAGCAATGTGATACTGATTACAGGCTGGGGAATAATTAGGACTTATCCCAACCAAGCACACAAAAACCTCCTGCACTTAGGCAGAACTGGAGCTCCTACTGTTGAGGATCATTTGTGTGGCTCTTGCAATACTAAAACTAATATACTCATTTCAAAACCAGAAACTGTTTGAAAAAGCTATACACACCTGCAGCTACCTGTCAACTTCCGTCCCAATAAAGTTCAAATTCTTCCTTTTCCCAGTCCCTTATCAATTTTCCTACTCTTTTTTCCCACTTCATATCCTAATTGTTTCTCCCTGATCCAGCCAGTTTAAAACCACAGAATATACAAATATCCAAGTCAGAACACACAGAGAAAACCAGTATTTTGCAAAGCATAGGACTGACGTCACAAAACCCTTTTTTCTCAGCTATAATTTAATTTTCAGCCTCTAAACCACCTCTGGAGTACGAAAGCTGGGAAATGGTATAGCTAGGAATTGTGCAGGGCCAAACTCCACAGTGAGTCACAACAGTGTAAAAGGTACCTTCAGACAACCTCTCCCAGACTGACGGAGCCCAGATCTCATCACGATCATCCCCAGAGCATCATTTCCAGAGCTGTTCTGCCACACAAGGCACAATGCTTCCCGCTGGCGGGAGCGAGCTCCGTGCCCAATGCCTGCTGCTGATCTCCTCCCAAAGCCTTCTTCCTTTCCATGAACAGATCTGCAACGTCTTCCCTGAGTGTTTTATAAAGACATAACACAGTGTCACAATTACAGTAGCCAAGACAAAAAAAACAGTGTTATGCTTGCACTGATTATATTGCCTACAACACCTTTTAGAATAATTTCTCTCCGTTTTCTTTCTCTACCTCCTCCTCCATCTCCTCATTAAGTCAGCGAGCTGCTTCTGACCCTTCCCACCCCTCTGCTGCGAATAAATGGAAAACCTCTTCAAAAGCTTGCTGCTGACAGATTCTGCTTTCTCCAGCGCTAATGTGCATGTAACCTGCTGGGCAATGTTTTGTAGAAATAATGATGAAATATTCATGGGAGCATCATGGCAACAAATAAATGGAGCAAAGAGAGACTACAAAGCAAGACAAGAGGTCATTTATCACACTATTCTAAGCCAAAAAAAAAATGAAATAACAGCGCAGTCTTCCGAAGCCTGGATGAAGCATGAGCCTTCAGTCAGGCCTATTGGTATCAGATTCCTTTCTATTGCCACGGCAAATCAATCTGCTGGCCTCTGCTTGCTCAGTAATATGATAGGTACCACTGCAAAATCTACAGGATATACCAAAATGGATAGATCTTGTACTACAGACAAGCACGTTTCTGTCTGGGTAAGGCTGAGTAACAACATCTGTAGCAAGACAGATAGTTCAAAACCAAAATGTACACGAATGAGAAAATAAATGCCGTGGAAATGGCTTAGAAATCAGGGTAAGAGTTGTGGCATCTTTGGCAAAGTCTAAATGGACTGGAGGGCCTAGTTCCAGAAAGACATTTAAAAGTTTACTCATCCACACTTCTTCCAGCCTTGGGCAAGCAACGTAAGTGCCAGCAGGGTGTTTTTGTCTGGAAATTGCTAAAACTTCACAGTTGCCAGAGAGCAGACTCCAATTTTTAAGCTGTGATTTCCACTCCCACAAAGTAGATTCAAAGCACTAAGCAATCAGGACGGTAACACTTCTGCAATGGCTTTGCAGAGGTGTAAATGAGCCCAAGGAAAGACCACGGCACCTGACACAGACGGCAGTTAGCTGCGAGGAGCTGAGAGCAAGTTGCCCTTGTCTTCACTGCTGCAAAGTCACAGCGTTTTGATCATGGATTTGATTCATCCTACTTATTACCTAAAATGATAAAATGTTTCAGTAAAGCAAAGACTGTGAAAATTCCATCTACTGCTTAATCAGAGCTGTGCTTATGTGAAACCTTTGGCCATACTTTAAAGAAAGAAAAAGGTCTCTTATTCTCTGTTTCACAAAGCCATAGAGCCACTCCCCAGAGCAGCAGCAGGAGTCAGGGGCCCCAGGACGTCCCTCATTCACCACCTGCACGCGGCAGGAGCTCAGCGCTGGGCTTGCAGCCTCCAAGGATTGAGACACCAGGGCTCCTAGAGCAGCTCCTCCAGGGCTTGGAAATTATCCTTGGAAAGCAAAAGGAGTTTCTTCCGTGTAAGGAGTCGCACTGATTCCCACTCCAGAGGCACCAAGGTGCTGCTGGGTGTCCTGAAGCTCTCTTTGCTCCCGACTTGATCAGCCCCAGACCCATTGGTGTTACCTGCAAACCTGACAGAGTGCCTTTCGTGATGTCCCCAGCTCACCACTGGAGATGATAACCAGGACCAGACCCAGAGCAGATCCTGCAGGACTCCACAGGGCATCAGCCCCAGGCAGACAGGGTCCAATGACCATCACCTCTGAGCTCAACCACCAGTCAGATGCTCACGCAGCTGGTGAAACACCAGTCTAGAGTCGAATAAGGACGCTGTGGGACACTGATAGCAGCCTCGCCAAAGCCAGCATAGATTACATTGACAGTTGAGCTCAATCTCTTAAAGGTCTTTTCCAACCTTAACAATTCTATTATTCTGTGTTATCCCTTGTTCTGCACTTGCCCACTAATCTGGTCATTTTATCACACAAGGCAGTCATCTGGTTCAGGCATGATTCACTCCCGGTCAGCAATGCTCACTGTCCCAATCATCTTCTTCTTCCTCACGTACCCAGGGGTGTGCTCTAAGAGGACACATGCCATGAGTTTGACTAGCCTAAAGTTCCCCAGATCATCTTTCCTCTCCTTTCTGAAGAGAGGTGTAATATTTGTTGGGAACACCGCCCCAGACTCCACAGCCTTTCAAAAATGCCTGAGGATGACCTTTCATAGGCACTGGCAAGATCTCTCACCAGCTTATGGAGTCCCATGCCTCTGCAAGGGCTGAGCTTGTGCCAGTCACCCCTGAATCAACCCTCCTCCACTTGCTGGTTGTTCTCTTCCTCCCCAAATCCTACCTCTGGTGAGCAGGCTGAGGCAGAGGCAGCCCTGAGGACTTCAGCCTTATTCGTGCCTGTTTTCAACTGTCTGCCTTATTCAGCCCATATTTCTGCTGTTTAGGCTCCCTCTGTTGATGCAGCAGCAGGACTTACGAGACTGGATTTTGATATTCATTTTGCCCAAGATGGAACAGAAATGACTGCTCTAAAAATAAAAACTGACAAATCCATTGGTATTATCTGACAACGACAAGATTTAGATTACACTGAGAGTCCATTATGTGCTTAAATCACGCAACAATTACTACAGAAGCATCCCTTCAAACCATTATTTAATGAATAGATAATTCCTTTTCCTACAGCAAACTTACTTCTTTGGTTTTAAGATTTATTTAGTCAGAACCAGCTTTCCCATTTCCATTCTTTTTTTCCTTATTTCCATTCCATCCAGAAGTTTTATCATATCATAGCTTTCTTTCAACAGCGATCCCTGGAGATACTTTACCAGGAGATTGCCATACTTAGACTTGATGTTCCTGGGAAAGCACATCAATGTAACGTTTCTGAAAGGCCAAGTTGTTTCCTGTTGTCCCTTAGGAGACAATATCACTTTGCCCTATCGTTGTTTAAATGTACCGAGAGCTTTTTGGTGCTGTGCCTGAACAGAGCTGTCAAGATTGTAAATTCAAGTTATAACCCAAGAAACGCTCACAGTTTTATCTTACCCCGAGCTGCCTAACATCAAAAGAAATATTGAGAACACAACCAGCCTCCTGCATCTCTGAAATGTGCAGCTGCAGAAGCCTCTAATTTAAAGCAGTCGAAGACACAGGAGCTGTTTTAGGGAAGGTTGTAAACGAAAATGTGCTCCTTACAGATGCCATTGTGAGCCAAGGTAAGCCCATGTGTTACGACTTTATGTCAAGACGAGCTACTCCAAGAGGCATAGATGGAGGTGTGTGCATAAGGAAAATGCTCTGGAGGAGGGCAGTGCAGCGCTCGGTCCTCACTGCTGCCCTGGCAGAGGTATCTCCCTCCTCTTCAAGCATCAGTGGACTGAAGCAGTCTGACATCCCCGGCGAAACAGCGAGCGCTGGGGTATAATGCAGGGGCTGAAGCCTTAGAAGACTTTTTTTGTGAAACCATATCTTCTCCTGGGAATACTCCTCCCAGGACCCTTCGAAGAAGTTCTGTGGAGAATCATAGAATCCTAGAACAATTTAGGTTGGAAAAGACCCTTGGGATCATCGAGTCCAACCATTAACCCCACACTACAAGGTCACCTCTAAACCATATTACCCAATACCACATCTAAGCGACACTTGAACACATCCAGGGATGGCGACTCAACTCCCTCCCTAGGCAGTCTGTTCCAGGGTCTGACCTTTCCGTGAAGAATTTCTTCCTAATGTCCAGCCTAAACTTGCCCTGTTGCAACTGGCAACCATTCCCCCTGGTTCTGTCCCTAATGACCTGTGAGAAGAGACCAGCACCAACCTCTCTACAAAGCCCTTTCAAGTAATTGTAGAGCATGATGAGATCCCCCCTCAGCCTCCTCTTCGTCAAACTGAACAGACCCAGCTCCCTCAATCGCTCCTCATAAGGTCTGTTCTCCAGGCCCTTCACCAGCTTTGTTGCCCTCCTCTGCACTCGCGCCAGCACCTCGATATCTCTCCTATACTGAGGTGATCAAAACTGAACACGATACTCAAGGTGTGGCCTCACCAGTGCTGAGTACAGAGGGACAATCACCTCCCTTCTTCTGCTGGTCACAAAATTTCCAATCCAAGCCAGGATGCCGTTGGCCTTCTTGGCCACCTGGGCACACTGCTGGCTCAATTCAGCCGGCTGTCAATTAGAATCCTAACATGCTCTCTGTTGGGGTAAGACAGAGGTATCAACAGTCCTGCTCAGACCATGGCTTGGAGGAAACCTGAAACAACCTCTGCCCTGTAGCAACTGGTGCACGTATGCATTCCTCTTGCTTTAAATTAAAACCCCAACAGCTGTCTGCATCCTCAGTATCCCTACATTTCAGGTGCTTAAAAACTGAAGAAGGCTGAAAACCACTGCTTTTCTGGCCCTAACTGTATTTTATAATGAAGTCTTGATTGGCCAAAAAATCTTCATTTGTCCTTGCCCTACGCTATAGGAGTCTTTCCTCTAACTGGTGAACCCTTCACTCTTGTGAAGATGCGATTACCTCTTCTGAAAACTGCATGCCCAACACACATGACATTCAAGCCTTAAAAGACTGAAGAAAACTTCCTCCACGGGTACCTGGACTCACTTTTAAGAAGCCATGGTGGCCCTGGCCCTGGGAGGGACCTCAGCAGCACACCAGCGTGTTGGCAGCCTTGTCAGCACCTCCTCTGCCACCCTCTCTCACTCCAGTCACCGGGCTGAGATGATAAATGTGGAGCCATACGCTCTCCTATCGCAGCTCCCTGTTGAAATTTTCTCTTTCTTTGCACTGGCTTCAAAGCAAGCACACAGAAATTTAAACCCTCATGTAGATGTCCCAGCCCCTCGCCCAGCATGAGGAGTGATGGCTCCAGCCAGGGTCTGAATACGGCAGCTGTGCCAGCCGGCCCCTGCCCGTGCCATGGGCACGTGTTTCAAAGGAAGGAGGAGGTGAAAGTATTAACTGGCCCAGATCTGTGTCGCGCTTTGGCAATGTGCCCGCTCAACGCACGTCGATCGATGGCCGCTGCAGGAAAACACGTGCTGCCACTGCCGATGCTCTGCTGATGCTGGGAGCTCAGCTTTGCTAACTCCTGCCACAGCTCATACGGCACCTGGTCAGAAAGCAAACCAGAGCCTTGCCCTTGATTTGGGCAAACTTTCAGCCAGGCAGTTTCACTGCTCTGTTTGTGCTTCTGGACCAAGATGGCATGCAGCACCTTTCAGAACAGAGTGAATATTTTTACTGCAGTACTATATTCTCTGTAGGAGCAAGTTTTATAATGAAAGCACTGACACTGACCCTTAACAAAAACACAGCTTTAGATGTTGCTGCTGCTCTGTTTTAACAAGTCCCCTTCCAGCTTCACAGCAATAAAGAAGAAAAAGCCGAGGCTCGTGGTGCTGTCAGGGAGCATTTTGGTCATGTTCTGCACATACTATTTTTATTCACCCTACCTTTGCCAAATTCTACAGTCACACCCTCTTTGAGTACGTCTGCTGTTGTCACTGTACCGTAACTTCATGTGCTCCTCAAGCCACACAAGCCTTTAAATTTATGTCATCAACAGTTTGCCTCCGTGCACGCAGATCACAGACTGGTTTAGAGATTGAGCAGAATTCCTGGTCATCAGCATCTAGGCCAATCCTATTCAAAAGCAAATCACAGAGAAGTCTGGACTCTTCCTCCATCCTGGGTATCTCCTCTTCACGTATTAGCTGCGAACAGCTCTGAGAGGTCAGTCCTGAAGAGGTCTCGACTGGGGCACTTCTGCCACAGACTTTGGTATTGCACGCGTCTGCAAGGGAAAGCATTGTGCAGATTTAGTCCAATTACCCCTGATCGGGATCTTGAGGCTCGAGCCTCTGGTTCAACACACTGCCTGTGTTTGTCTGCTATGCAGCACGAATAAAGCATGACAGAGAAGGCAGGCTTTGAAAGCTCTGGATGTTTCAAGCATCTCCCGCCAGACAGAGCTCGTTGCTGGTCCATCGCTCGGCAGACGGAGCGCTGCAGAGAGCTGCCAGTATTGCTGTCACCATGATCAACGAGGCCACTGTCTACGGCTTTCTCAAACAATAGATCAAGCCCGTCTATTGTCAGCATCTATCACACCCCTCTCCCAAGGCACTCCTGGGGAGCTACCACTCTACCCCTCGCTTTGTTTATTTGAGCTTGCTCTTGGAGTAAAGCCTGCTTGATCAGAAATACAGGGAGGGGCTCACAGGCAAGAAAGCGCATAGAAGGGCTTGTAGCAGCCACTCAGCTGCGTACAAAGACGATCAGAGAGCATGTGCTCAGCCATTTTAGCCATTGCAAACTGTATTTTAAACGTTTTACCCAGAAATCACGCCTTTTATTACAAAACATGTTGACTATAAAATTATAAATAAAGCCCTCACCTTTGTGGGGTTATCTTCACGGGAGGGCAGGTTTAAAGCCTTTCCACCGGCTAATCACTCACTGCTCTCCTACGTCTGCGTGTGGAATATTTAGCAAACTGGTCAAAACAATTCAAAACAAGGGAGTTCCCAAGCTGAAAATAGTTGGACGATGGAGGTAGTTTCATGTATATTTGCCCTGTTCCTACTTTCCCCCACATACCTATTTTTGATTATTACTAAAAACAATGCTGACTTAGATCGACCTTTGGTCCAGTTCACCCTGATGAGTTTTATAGTCTTCACAGTGAAGAAAATTATCTGTGCCCTTGCATACTTACATACAAGCTTGTGATGTGTATGTGCACGTTAATACATAATACATAAAACATAAGTTTTACGGTGTTGTCAGGTGACAGACTGATGCACTGACAGATCCATCAGCATGGCTGAAATATTGAAGAGTCTCAATTTTATGTGAACAGACTCAATTTTTTTTTTCAATAAGAGCTTTGCTGGAAGATATTTTCTTTAGGTAAGCATAGTAAGTACGTGTTTATTACTTGTATTTATAAATAATCAGCTTCAAAAACAAAACTGAAATCATTAATGATATAAGTCCAACTGCAGCATAATATTTTACTGCATAATCCAAGGAACTCAATGGCAGATCTCAAGTCCCTTGACTCTCTTGTCATGATCTCCCACAGTTGCTTTCAAATGCAGCCGTTAATCACCAAGTACAACATGTTAAGTGATGTATTTTGTCTTTGCTGTGGTTAAACAGGAGACAGAAAAAGAGGAAACTGCTCAGCAGAAGGATTGATTTTCCAGTTCTGTGGATAATAAAATGATAAAAATAGCAGCAGCCAGCCTTCATTACTGCTCACATTTGTTGTTCGAAGGGAGATGTATAAATCTTCTGCTCTCTCAGCACAGAACCTTGTTGGAAAACTTTTCTGAGTCTGGAGAAGAGACACGAGGGCGACTGTTCCATAAACCAGCCGTGCTCAGGCACAGCCTGAGGTCATGTCTTGGTGTCCTACTCCAGACTGCACCCACATCTTGGACTAAGGAGAATCATGTAGCTGGAAGCAGGAAAACATACGGGGCCATCCTTCACGGAGAGAGGAAAAGAAAAATGGATCAACCTTTTTTCAATCTCTAAAGCTATGTCAAGCTCCAAGGATATGAGAAGGACCTACAACAAAATACAGCTCAAAACAAACAAACAAACAAAGAAGATTCCACTTCTTAGTCTTGTTGTATTTGGTGTCTGCTCTGTTCAGGCTGGGATGGTTGTCTTTTTGTCTCAATTTACTGTAATCTGCCTGCCTGACCCCCAGCAGGCGCCCTGCCTCTTCTCCTGCCTCTGCGACTGCTGCTGACGGCTCAGGGTCACAACTCAAGCAGCTCTAGCATGGCCTGCCAGAACTTCTCCAGAGGCTTCCCGAGGACAATAAATTAGGCCTTTTCAGAATGTTAAGAATAAAACTGACACAGCAGGCAGAGAAGCGCTAATGATGAGCACTGGCCATGCAGCTGAGACAAGGCCACGGGAAGGAATATCTCGGAAGATGCAGGATCCACAGTGCCTCGCTGTGATATTTCAGCACCAACAGTGTCTTTGCCCTTAATAACTTCCTTTGAGGTAGTGAAAGAAGACTTGTCCCTTTGTGAGAGGCAGGCAGGTTGAGGCTGAGACCGACCCACCGGACTGATGAACCCCTCAGGATCACGGTGACACCGTGTCCAGGATCCCCGCACATGCATGGGCCTCACTATTCTGAGCAACTGGCTTCTCCTACCCCAGGCCAACACCTCCTGTAGAAGCGGCTCCATGCTTGGAGCGTCTTTGGTCTGGAGATCAGCATCGGCACCAGGTGCCTACACCTGAGTGGGGTGAAACCCCTCTCCAGAGGCTGCCTGAAGATGTCCCGTTCATCAGGACACCCGAGTACAGGGTGGTGCTGTGGCACATTCCCACCAGCTCAGTCCCTGTCATTCCCTCACCCAGCAAACTCCCAGGCAACATTCCCGAACAGAACCCATGGGAGAGACATGTTAGGTAGACAGATAGATAGATAGACACGTTAGATCTCTCCTCGCAGGCAGGTTAAGACGTCTCTCAGAAATTTAGCACTAAATATCAAATACCCCTATGCATTTTAAATGTTCTTAAATTACCCTACACACTCCACCCACCTGTTTGTGGTCGCCTGCTCTGGCAGACAGCTCGTGTTTTCCTTTTCAAGCTCGTGGTGTCATGGCTTCAGAGCAGAACCAGCACCACTACAGCTCCTGAATAAGCCTAAGCTTGCTTGGGTGCTCTTTCTTTCACAGATCCCACGGAAATAATATTCACAGCCCTTCCTCGAGGGCTCTCACTTGTGCCCGGGCCATGGCGTAAGTGTTGACACGTCCCCTGCACCAGTGTCCCTTCGGAGCAGTGGCAGGAGCTGTGTCCTCCATCCTCCTTTACCTCATGACACTTTGACCACAGATCTCTTGCGAATTCCGTGTTTTAAAAGGAACATTTTTGGCATCTTTTCTCGTTTACTCTTAAGATTAGTGTTCCACTTTTCTCCACAAGTTTACTTGTCCTTTCTGTGCCAGCAGTCGCAAGCTTGCACTGGTTGCTGTGCTGTACGTGATACCTCTTCCAGAGGTAGTGCACAATTTGCCATCATCTTGTCTGGCAAGCTTCAAATTTACATCCCAACAGGTAACGTCCTTTGCACTTTTCCAACGGAAATTCAGGAAAAAAGTTGCTCGGCTGGTCTTTTAGATGCATTTTGTAAAACTGTCCCATTATTCTCTGAGACTCTGTAGCCCTCAGCGACACAGTGGCCAACTGCTGCGTATGTCGGACAGAAAAATAATGGCAAACCTATACACAGCACACAACAATGTGTTTTCGTCTCCAGGTACTGGCCAAAGCAGGTAAATTTCTTGGTGACTGCTCAAAGCAAGGAGAGCTGACACTCCCTTCAGCGCTCTGCACCTGTAGTTTCACCGAAATTTATTTCTAGCTAATGTGCTTCTTTCAGTCATGCCATTCTTCACTGCGTGAAGCCAAAACTCTTGCCAAGAGTGCACCAGAAGATTGTGAAGCATTCCTGTGCCGGTCCTGGGGCAGGAGCTGCGGGGAGCTGGGCTGCCACGGATGTCGGAGCAGGACAGGACTGATGGCGGTGCAGAAGGTCAGCACGAGCGTGTGGAGCTGGAGGTGGGCAGGCGGAAGCGGGAGGAGGAGCACTAACAGCCCTTGGAGAAGCATCCTGGCAAACCCGTCTCAGGCTGGTGTTAATGGCTCAGCCCCTGGGGCTGGGGAAGTGCGCAAACAGCTCCCGAACATGGAATCCCCTGGAGCAGACCAGCAGGATGCCTCCCAGCTGCTGAACTGGAGTGCACGCCTGGTTCACGGGCACAGTGGCTATTTAGGATTTTCCTCTCTTGTGTCCTACAGCATCATTACAAATTAGATTCCCGTCCCCAAAGCTGCGACAATAAAAGCCTCTCCTTCGCAATGTTATTCCAAAGAAGACGCAAAGAAATGGGTCATGACGCTTTCAGCTGCAGAGATAATCTAACATAATGCACCACAGCTCCTACAGAGTGCTGCCCCAGGCAGAGCATGGCAGGCATTTCCAGCCATCCCCAGGTGGCTGACACGTGGCAACGGTTTGTAACCTGCAGGTGCTGGACCACCACAGCTGCTCCTCTGAGTGATCTTGCAATACTGACGGATGATCTTTTTGACCCAGAACACTGAATATGCGTAATAGAGAAGCATTGCCACCAAAATTATTACCTTCTCTTCCTTTATTTCATGTGCCCAACTCAAAGGTCAGAAGTAAAATCAAGCTCTATCAGAGCTGTCCAGTTTTCTCATTTTTGGAAGAGATATTTGTGCTTTCATCTGACAGCTCAGCTGAAATATTCTGTCCCATGCCAATAGAAAGGATGATTCTGCACACTAACAAGCAGGGCACAAGTGAAATGACTCTCACACTCCTCCCAGAAAGCGCACAGGCTCTTTGTGACAGAGCACACACCCGCTCTTTGTCCCATTTGTCCCATAACCTCAGACCTGGGTTTTCTCTGAAATAGGAAGATGACACATTGCTTATTATTTTTAAAAAGCTGCTTCTTAATTTAATCTTCCAGAAATCCCAAACTGCATGGAAAATAGCCGACAATTATCGTCACAAATGGGACTGTGTCACGCCTTGTAATGCTTTTCTCTCTTGGGCTGAAGACAGCCTCCCTTTCAAGTCCTGCCAGATAACCCTTCAAAATTATTTAAAACAAAACAAACTCCCTCCAGTCAAGCGTATGTGTGTGTGTATGTGTATGCTTGTTGTTGCACGTGAGTTATGGACAGTCTAAGAGCCCAGCCCACGAGGTTTTTAGATCTGTGGCAGTTTCTTTTTAGCCTCCCATCAACGCTGCTTGCCCTTGGCACTGTTGATGGTCTGTACTCTCGCTCACCCTCTGCTCGTGCAGTGACTTTTACGGCAGGAGGCAGTTTCTGACCTGATCTCCTGCACGACCCCGTCCAGAAAAGCTCAGCCAGGCACTTTCACTGTAGCCCCAGAGATCACACTTTGCTAAAACATCATCCTGCAGGCGCCTTGTCATAATCTGAGGACATCGTGTGGCAAATAATTCATCCCGTCGCTTTTGTGATAGTGTCCTTTGGGTGTCTGTGTTTTAGAATTAAATGGAAAGATTTTCTTCCATTTTGTTCTTTCCCACCCTCACTTTCTGTCACCATTTTCTGACTTTCTAGTTTTTTGCCAACATTTTTCAGTATTTGTAGTTTATACTTGATCTTCTTTTTTCTATGCATCTGTGTGTAGTTCAGTACAACAGGAAAATATACGATTTTCTGCCTATGCTGGAAGATCAAGAAAGAGGTCTCATTATGAGGAAGAGATCCCATTCCACAGCGCCCTGTGCTCAAGAGAGAACATTCTCGTACCCTCCACCAGGGAGCAAGGTGTCAGGACATACAGTCCTTTTATAGACAAATACAAGAGGACCAAAACAGAGTAAAGTTGGAGCCAGGCAGGCACTCGCCCAACTCCGTGAGCTGTGCTGCTGAATATGGCTGAGCAAGGATGACCGGACAACTGTCGACAGATTTCCAACAACAATGACAGCAGGATTCCCAGCTATTGCAATCCAACACAGCACTGCAACCACCAGAAAGAAAGAAATTTCACTGGTTGATTCCTGATAGCACACTAACAAGCTCTAACCTCTCATTCCTTCCTCCTCAGATATATTTTTATTTCAAGGTGTTTAGAAAATCCATTTAACAAAGACATGTGGAATGTTGCACATAGGCAGCAACCACCATCTCAGAAACGTGCAGAGGAAATCACAAAGCGTTGCTGCAGGAAGGGATGTCAGAATCATAGTGACTCTGTTGAGCATGACTTCACGTGTTTCACATCAGGGCAAATTACAGCTGCTCCATACGGAATTGAAGTTAAGAAAACTAATAAGGAGGAGACATTGGAGTCGATTGCACTTACTCCCCTCAGTGAGTTCCAGATCACTTTTGCTTGATTTTGTAGGTCTGAAATACATTTGTTTGCTTGTATAGCAAAAATCTTTTGTACAGACAACTTATAAAGCGTTTCACATCAGGGCAAATTACAGCTGTAGATGCAAATACAAGTAGGGAAAGATTATAATATAGCCTCAAGGTATCATCTGAAGTCCTCTCTGCTCAGCTTGTTGACAAAAGATGAGTGTCTCGAAACAGCAATGAAACGTCTTGCCGTTTCAACTGCAGATTAAGATGTGTTCTTTGTATTTGGCATATAGCTGTTGATTGTTAAGATTCAAGAGCTGGCATTTTAACTTCTGATTTTTTCTGTGTTTCGTAAAGCAAATGGCAACAGCAGTCTTGCCACTGTGGCAAGATTCTCAGTAAAAAATTTAGAATTAGTGGGAAGGATTGATAAAGTGGAGGGTAAACTGTAGCGAACAGATGCGTGAATGTGTGCCTTAAACATTTCTTGGCATTTTACAAACCCCCAGCTTGGTCAAAAACAAGAGCAGTTTCTGGTCCAGTGTGGCAAAAAGGTAAGTTCCAAACGGAACGTGGTAGAGGGAAGCTGGAAACTGATGCCTCGAACAGCCCTGACCTGAATACGTAAGTCTTTTTTTTTTTGTACTCTCTCGCTTTCTTTCCCTTTCCCCTTTCTCACTAAGTAATACAAGGACTGTCATACCACTTGCTTAATTTTCCTTATCGTAATCATTAAGTGTCATACTGCTTGTTGTATTCTGTTATGTGTGTAGTCCTTTTTCCTTCTTGGCATGAAGTAACACCCAGCTTGCTGTAGTTTGTGGTATGCCTAGTCCTTCCCTGGTTATCCTTAACTCATACTATGTTGCCTGCCCTAATATGTCTTGTAACTAAAACCAATTATCAATAATCCAATTTACACACTAAGAGAAATCAATAAATGTTTGTGTACAGACCTTGAGGCTTGTCTCACCGTTGTCCGCTGGGGTATTATTACAGATCTAAGTCACTTGTCCCCCCCCCCACATTCTGGGTGGGACATGACAATGAACAAAAGAGGAAACTCATGCAAAATAGATATTATCACTTAGGAAGCACAGAAAGACTGTGAACCAACTCGTTACAAGTGGTCAAGTTTATTTCTTCTCAGCCACAGACTGTAGGAAATGTCACGGTGCCAGTGCCGATCAGAGCTGACGTGCAGTGTCTCAACATTTGTCTCGCTGGTTTGATCTGCAGTTGCCTCAGAAACGGTGATGCCGTGAAAAGGCCAAAATCAGACTGAATGGCTCTGATGTCTGTTTTTTTTGCAGCGCTGGGCACCCCTGGGGTGGCTCCACCGGCGTGTGCCCCAGACAGGCCAGACCTGCAGCTCCTGTGCAGTTCAGAGATCCATGGCCATGCATTTCCCAGAACTCGTTCACGTGTTGTCCCCCACTCCCGCATGCACAATACAGCCTGCTGGTGGTGTCAGGGTCTCTGTTGGTCATTTTACTTCATCATGGCAGTCTCCATCAGGCTGTCCTGTTGATGGCTCCATTCCGTTCACTCCTTGTCTCAGTTAGGGAGCCCCAGGCTGGCCTGAGCTGGTTCTGCAGATCCTACTGGCCCTGGGCAGCGCTGGGCTGTTCCACCTGTGGAGATCAGAGCATCCTGCCCTGGGGATCAGCTCCGCCTGTGGGATCCCTGTCTCACACCCCCACTGTCCCACTGGTTCTGATTGGTAAGAGCATCTAGAGTCTCCTACACACCAGCTCAGCCACAGTTCCGGCCCTAACTGTGGCTCTAGCCCAAACCTCAGCCTCAGGAGTACCCAGAAGTGACCATAGAGTGTCACCCACCGGAGAGCCACCCCTGGAGACGTTTCCTCACCAGCAAGAGGCCCTGGGGGTCAGAAAGCAGAGCCGCTGCCATCACGGGGCAGCCAAGGACAAGTTCTCGAGGCGGGTTTTGTGGGTCTGGGTGTGTCGCTGTTCAGCAGCATCCGAGAGACTGATGGTGCGGATCCACTGACAAACCGCTGGTGGAGTTTGTGGCAGCCCTGGGTTCTGTGTTCGGAGCTGATCATGGATCCCAGACAGCTCTGCTGAGGACAGCTCAGCCGCCCAGACTCCATCCCTCGCACACATCAGCGCTGGGGAGACCACAGCTGAGATGGGTGCCACGTCCCACCCAGGAGAGAAGAACAAGTGACCTTCAGATCCGTAATACCCTAACGAAGTGACAACCAGTGAGATAAGTCTCAAGGCCCAAACACAAACATTTATTCATTTATCACAATGTATAGATCGGGCTCACGACAATTGATTCTAATTTAAAAGCAAGATAGGGCAGACAATGTAACAGAAAATCCAGGAAAAAGGCTAAAAAAGCAATGCACTACAAGAACTTAATAACAAGGAATAATATAGGACATCTAAACACAATATTAAGACAAACCATATTACACTTAACCCTCACAAGAAAGAAATTGAGGCACAAAACTAAATAAACAGTATGATAGACCTTGCATTACTGAGTGAGGAAAAGGGAAAGGCGAGGGGCAGAGACAGAGACAGAGACAGAGACAGAGACAGAGACAGAGACAGAGACAGAGACAGAGACAGAGACAGAGACAGAGACAGAGACAGAGACAGAGACAGAGACAGAGACAGAGACAGAGACAGAGACAGAGACAGAGACAGAGACAGAGACAGAGACAGAGACAGAGACAGAGACAGAGACAGAGACAGAGAAAGGGACAGAGACAGAGACAGAGACAGAGACAGAGACAGAGACAGAGACAGAGACAGAGACAGAGACAGAGACAGAGACAGAGACAGAGACAGAGACAGAGGGAGATATCACTGGTCCGGGTTCCTGCATTGGTCCAGCCAAAGCAGAGTTCAGGATGCATCCGTCCTTGTCTTCTTTCTTCTTTTCTTCTTTTTCTTCTTTCTTCCTCTTCTTCTGATCTTCGCTTTTCCTCGCCTCAATTCACACACAATTTTCTAGGTGCGGACGTGCAGAATGTCAGGTAGGGGATTGAGCCCCTCCATTGTTTCCAGTAATTCTTGTTTCCAGTAATTCTCGTTAACACGTGCGAACGCCCCATCTCTTTGGAAGATATGTGAGAGATGAGGCCATCCTGCCTCTGCAAGATTTCCTAATCCCTACCCAGGGCTGTTTGAGGCATTTATAGCCTTACCAGATTGCCCCTCTACAACATCCCATCAGTTTGCCACACAGGGCCAGAAATTGGTCTTGTTTTGCCGGGGGGTTGCAAAAAATGTTTAAGGCAAAATCCATGGATCAGTCCGCTACAGATGTGTTTTCCGCACTTTGTCCTGGGGGCAGCCAAAGTATCCTTCATCCCTGCTCCCACTCCCAGACTGCACACCCAGTCCCAGGCTCCCAGCAGCTTGACAGGAATTTGGTGCCTTTTACTTGTCACTCATCCACGTGATTTTATGCGTGATGACAGGGACATGACAGCTGTGTCGGTGTACAAACCCTTCATTTATTGCTGAGCGTGCAGGCTGAACCCAGCGCAGTTAAACGAGGGAACACCACGTCATCGCTGAGCAGGTGCAGGAACAGAGCCCCTTCCCCAGAGACAAATAGAAACTGCAGGAGCAGTGGCTGTTAAATTATCTCGGCATATGCTTACAGGAACAAAATAATACAGTAACAGTAAAAATTTTAGAAATCCCTCCCAATAAGCTGTTCTTAAAGAAATTGAGTACCAGAGTTTTCACTTGTGGGAGGCAAAACTGTCCTCCCTTCCGACTTCTGGCAACAGCTTATAAAAGGAAACAGCAAGTGAAATGATCCAATTTTTAATTGGGCACTTATTGTTCCCTTGAAGGGCTCAGGCTTTTAATAGAAAGTCAGATTAAAACCAGGTATGTTACCGAAGTAGCCTAATTAACACAATTTATTTTGTATACCGGAAAACAAGCAGGATCTCAGGTGTTCTTGTTCTGTGCTAAACAGTTCAATTTACCCCGTGAGTGTTTACACAAATCACCAGCTTTTTTGCTCCAAAAGCAAAGAGAGATGGAATTTGTACGCCCTGATCTTCTGTCGTTCTGTTAAAATCTCCGAGCAGCTCGGCGTTCGCAGCTCATCTTTTACTACGAGTCAATAAATCGTCTTCCTCTGTACTGCAGATGTTGGGCGGTTCCGTCAGGAGCTGCTCGGAGCGGCCGTGCGCGAAGCACCAGTCCCCTCTTCTGGGCTGAGGAGCGGCTGCAGGGAAGCGCTGTGGGAAGGCGCTGCTGGCCGAGGTTTGGTGGGGGAGCAGCATCCGTGAGCTGTGAAGGAGAATTGAGGGGAGAAGCAGCGTTCCGCGAGGAACAACCTCTCAGGGTCGTTAGGCGGCGATTAGCCAAAGGTGACAGGATGGAGGCTGTGTAGTACTCGTTGTAAAAGAACATAAAATAAAGACAATTGACAAGGACACTAGGATAAGGGCATCTGAGAAGAACTATCTAGTGATGAAGCCCCTTGTGGAATTCGAGGACAAGATACCTTATGAAATGTGCTGAGGACAAACAGTTTTGGGACTAAGGTAAAAAGTTCATTGTGAGGAAGATCTGTGGCCTTCATCCCTGAAGACCCCTGCCCAAGAGCACCCGGAGGCACTGTGCAAGCGTCAAGAGGAGGAGCAGCCAACCCCCGGAACTGAGTGCTTTTTTCGGGATAGCTCATGAATATGTGCAGGCATCTCATGAATATGTAACGTTCACCGCATATAACCAAGGTAACTGCCTCGTTCAGGTGTGCACGTCTTTAGAGGAAAATATTCCCCCAGCACCCAGTCCTGCTTTATAACCTCCTGGGTGACAGAGGCTCTCTCCACGTGTCAGTCTGGGGACTTTCCCTGGTTAAACCACCCAACAGCAACAGGAGCAGCCTCACGCTCTGCACAGAAACAAGTCAAGCGCTCGGTCCCCATGTGTTTCCTCGTCTAGTCAAGAGGTGGCATCCCTGCCCATGACAGGGAGGTTAGATTAAATGATCTCTAAGGTCCCTTCCAGCCTGGGCTGATCTAGGATGCAGACAGAGGGGTGAACAGGCTGGGGAAGAGCGCGATGGCGAGGTTTCGTGTTGGGTTTCAGCTGGAGGCACAGACGGCGGCGGCAGCTGCGAGTGAGGACCTGTCACCGTTTGAGAAGTGAAACACGGAGTCTCCAGAACTCACTGACTCCCAAACCCCCCGTGTTTCACAGAGCTGTGCAGATCGCTGGCCCGGCGGGAGGAGTTTATTTTAAACAAGCACTTAATCCAAGGTCTCCTGCTTTTGGACCTGAGCATGGTTTGAAGCTGAGGTTTGGGCTGGAGCCACA
>NW_009722120.1:1148-1388 GCF_000703405.1 Apaloderma vittatum | reverse complement strand
GCACAGTGGAGGTGGGAGACAGGGATCCCACAGGCGGAGCTGATCCCCAGGGCAGGATGCTCTGATCTCCACAGGTGGAACAGCCCAGCGCTGCCCAGGGCCAGTAGGATCTGCAGAACCAGCCCAGGCCAGCCTGGGGCTCCCTTAACCGAGACCAGGAGTGAACGGAATGGAGCCATCAACAGCACAGCCCGATGGAAACTGCCACCTCGCCTCCACACTGTGGGTCCCAGCCTCAAG
>NW_009722120.1:0-926 GCF_000703405.1 Apaloderma vittatum | reverse complement strand
AGCCCCACATCTATGGGTCCCAGACACATACCTAGTCCCAGCCCCACATCTAAGGTTCTCAGCCCCACATCTATGGGTCCTAGCCCAACATCTAGGGGTCCCAGCCCGAAATCTATGGATCTCAGCCCCATATCTATGTATCCCAGCACCCATCTCTGGGTCCCAACCCTCAATCTATGGGTCCCAGCCCCACACCTAATCCCAGCCCCACATCTACGGTTCTCAGCCCCACATCTATGGGTCCTCGCCCAAAATCTAGGGGTCCCAGCCTCACATCTATGGATCTCAGCCCCATATCTATGTATCCCAGCACCCATCTCTGGGTCCCAACCCTCAATCTATGGGTCCCAACCCTCAATCTATGGGTCCCAGCCCCACACCTAATCCCAGCCCCACATCTATGGGTCCCAGCCCCACATCTATTGGTCCTAGTTCCCATCTACAGTAAAAAAATGGGGAAAGAACACCTAAAAAGGTGGTGGAAAACCCTTAAAAATTGGTAAAAATTTCTTTAAAATAGGTAAAAATCCATTAAAAATGTGTTAAAGCGCTTTAAATAGGTAAAACCCCCTTAAAATGGGGAGTGAAATCTCACAAATGGGTGAAAATTCTTCAGAAATGGCCAAAAGCCCCTCAGACATCAGCAAAACCCCTTAAAATTAGGTAAAAAAACCTCAAAAATGGGTCAAAAGGCCTTAAAAGTGGGCAAAAAACCCTTAAAAATTGGTATAAAACCCTCAAAACTGGGTGAAAACCACTTATAAACAGGTTTAGGAGGATAAGGGGGGATTTGGGTGGTAAAAGGGTGATTTGGTGGATTAAACAAGTTTTTTAGGGGGATCTATGGGGCAGGATGTGGGGCAAGGGGATCGCTATGGGGCAGAAGGAAGGTGTTTGAGGGGGAAAAGATGGAAAAGAAGGATTAA
>NW_009722119.1:9255-26987 GCF_000703405.1 Apaloderma vittatum | reverse complement strand
CTTCTCTTGCAGCTGTCTGAGAACGAATGCCATGTCAGGTCAGATATTCTGCTGGTAATTGGATTTTCCTCATCTGACCCATTTTTCTGTATTT
Source organism: Apaloderma vittatum (assembly GCF_000703405.1). Classification (NCBI taxonomy): domain Eukaryota; kingdom Metazoa; phylum Chordata; class Aves; order Trogoniformes; family Trogonidae; genus Apaloderma; species Apaloderma vittatum. Next base: position 26,893 of record NW_009722119.1, on the reverse strand, counting down.
TTTTAAAAATTCTGCCTTTGGTTGCAGTGTAGACTTGTTAAAATTCGGCTTGCCTACATACAGACTTAATCTTACAGACCCGAGTTGCCTGAAGTCTAGGACTAATATCATTTAACAAAATAAATTATCTGTGTGGATGCTAATGGATTCACTGGTCAAATAAGGTAAATTATTTAGTGCATCTCCTGCTTATCAACTCTTCTTTGGTAACGGACTGACCAAAGTGAGTTGTATTTAATACTGCAGTTCTGGACAAAAACTGTCAACAGGACATCCAGCTTGTTGAATGAATAGCATTATTTCAGTTAGAACTAAAATAAATTCCAGGTGAGGTCAAGGGAGACAATGATGAATATTCAGCACTATTAAGTCAGGATGCTTACTAGGTATATAAGTGTTTGGTTTAGGGTACCCAGACATTGGAAGAGGGAAGTGGTGGAGTTGCCATCACTGGACGTGTTCAAAAATCTTGCAGATGTGGCGTTTCAGGATATATTTTAGTGGTCATGGTAGTGTTGGGTTGATGGTTGGACTAGATGATTCTAGAGGGCTTTTCCAACCTTAATGATTCTATGATTCTGTGATTCTAAATGCAGCTATTGTACTTTTAAAATGTTGTCATTACTGTCCCTTAGTCACCCTGATTGCTTTGCCAGTCTGTGGCACTGTTACATTAAATGACATTTGACTCCTTCCTGTCTTTTAGTGTTTTATCCAGGAAGCTGTCATCCTAAGCATATACAATAAAGGCCAGCGTTTGTCGTAGCAGATCTTTAGCGTCCATTTAAGACAGTTTATAGTAAATGGTAAAGATGGTCTCTGGAAGGAAGGGTATGCAGTATGACTTTACATACTAAGGTCAGCAGCTGAGCCTGGGGAGTTTTCTTTGTCAAATTACAATTACATTCAGTGGGCACTAGCGTATGAGTATCATGGAAGACTTTCTGCTGGAGTCTGGGCACTCCACGTTCCTACTGGGCACAGTTCAGCCAGAACATTACATACACCAACTACCTCCAGTGACTTTTTAGTATATTATAATATATTACTTTAATGTGATTTACTACAGTGATACTAAGTAGAAATTTTGGTCAGAGGGTAAGACATCTGAAAATGAGCATGGTAAGCATTTTAGAGTCTTTGAAAAATGTGAAGAGCAATGTAGATTCATTCTAAACTAAGTGCTTGTCATCTCTAGAGAAAAGCAAAGAAGGAGATCTGGAATAAATATGTAGATGAGCTTCCAATGGGATTTCTATTTTGCAAGTGACAACAACATACGAGTTTTTTAGCATCAACATAGTAACATGAAGTTTTGCCTTTCCATGTTTTGATGGCCTGTGAAGAATCACTTTGTAAAGCTTGTCTGATGGCTTTAGAGATGTGCTGAGGAAGTATAGTTTTACAAAACTTCTCAGTTATGAACATATTAATGTCTTTTATGCTAAACAGTAAAGCTGTACGTTAAATATTTAAATTCCATAAAAATTTGTTCCTACTTTGAAATGAAGTTTAATATTACGCTCCCCCTTTGTGACATTCTTTACATTTTCAGGAATTAAGAACTCCAGTTGACTCACAACAGAGATAAAGCAAACCAAACAGAGTCCTAATGTAGACATTGACCTCCTAGTGTATTGTGGTAACACTGGTCTTGCTCGTCTCTTGAGGTCTTTGCATTTGCTGTGTTGTGGGAGGTAAGGAAGTCTTGTAGTTTTCTGGCCACATCTCTCCTCTTCACTGAACAAAAGTAATGGTTTTAAACTAGAGCAGGGTAGATTTAGATTACACATTAGGAAGTTCTTTATGATGGGGGTGGAGGCTCCGTCCCTGGAGACATTGAAGGTCAGGCTTGATGGGGCTCTGAGCAACCTGATCTAGTTAAAGATGTCCCTGCTCTCCGCAGGGGGGTTGGACTAGATGACCTTTAGAGGTACCTTCCAACCCAACACGTTCTATGATTCTATGATTCTCTGCTTCTATGACCTTTTCAATAAAGTTCTTCATTAATATATATTGAAACACAGAGCATTGTTATTCCCATTGTATATATGGGGAAACTGAGGCATATAAAGGTAAGGCCATTTGTTAAAAGTGACCCAAGAACCCATCTGCAAAAACAAGATCAGGACTTCCACCACCTGAATTCCTGTTCTTTGTTCACTCAGTTACATTGCTCTTCTTTCTTCCACAGAAGCACTGTGACAATTAATTCTGATTATTCTGTCCTTTTTGTGAACGTTTCCCATGCAGAGAAGTGCAATGTTAACCCTTCATTTCTAGTACTTAATATTTTAAGTGGGTTTCATAAGAAAATGAGACCCATGAATTCTCACTTTCACTTCCCTCCGCAGCAGTAATTCTTGAAATTTCACATCAATTAAACAGTAGAATAAAAGTCTTGAACTTAGAAGAAGTTGGTCATACCAGTTAATCATGAAAACTGGTTAGTGAAGGAAAGAGACTCACTCAGGTGAAGCCATGCAGAACTCAGATCTCATGTATTCTGAGAGTCTGGCAGGGAAGATCACATATGTGCCCACTGGCTCATTAGCATGCCAGAAGGGTAATAGATTTGGAAAGTTAGTCTGGATTGACTTAGTTCCTGCTGTAATTCAGAATGACTCTAGGAAAGCTACATCAGAGCTAAATTTTGCTCAGACTTACAAGAAAGGGTTCAGTAGCTCTTTGAAGTAGTTGCAGTCATACTAAGCGTGGTTCGGGCTTCATAGTATCAGAGACTTCCCAATAAGTAGTCAAAATGAACTAACAGGTCATGTCTCAAAAGCAATAAACCTATCTGCAGAAGAGGTGGAGTAACCAACAGACAGGCTGTTGCAAGAAAGACAGGTCAATGAACTCAAGAAAAAAACCAATCAGTTGCCATACAGAGGTAACAGAGAAATGTAACTTGAAGGTAATGAAATGAGAATAGAAGGTTCTTATAGCATAGAAGTATTGAACTTTTACTTTAAATAACTTTCAATAGCTAACACTGAAAGCATCATAAAATCAGTTTAGACATATTTGTAGAATCTGGGAACGAAGCTAGGCAAATGTAAGGCTTCACAGCCATTTCTGTGGCTGCTCTTGTTCCACATTATGTGTTGTGTTTTTTAATAATCTAACTTAGTCTCCTTTGAAACAGGATTAGGTTAAAATACAAGAAACAAACAAAACCCCTTCAAAATGCAGAATACCTGTTCTTGGCCATTTTCTTAGTGTGGATTAACCCCAGTGGACAGCTAAGCACCACACCAAATGCTCACTCATTTTTCCTCTGCTACGTGCAGTGGGATGGGGGAAGAGGAAAGGAAGAATAAAAGCAAGAAAACTTGGGGACCAAGATTAAAATATATTGTTTAATAAGTAAACAAGAAGTGAAAGAAGGAAGGAAGAAAGAAAAAAAAAAAAAGAAGTAATGCAAAGGCAGTCATTCATCACCTCCCGTCACCTCCCGTAGACAGACTGATGCTCTGCCAGTTTGCAAACAGAAGATGGCTAACCTCCCTAAACCCTCTCTTTTCTTTTTCATTGCTGAGCAGGGTATGACATGCTGTGGAACGTGTGTTTGGTTAGTTTAGGTCATCTGCCTGGTTGTGTCCCCTCCCAACCTATTGCGCAGTCCACAATCTATTCACTGCAAGGGACAGATTGAGAAGCCAGGATGGCCTCAATGCTAAACATTGTTCAGCAGAAGCTAGAATATTACCGTGTTATTAGTATTTTTTTTGTCAAAAAATCTGAAACATAGCCCCATATGAGCTACTATGAATAAAATTAATTCTATCCTAGCCAGGCCCAGTACGCTTATGTAGAAGATTCTTAATACCAAGCGGGTGTGCTCTTAAATATATACCCTGACCTTTCCCAGTAAAGTGTTCTTTTGAAAACATACCCTTTTGCCATTCTTAAAGAAAAAGTAAAATCCTCATTTTAAGGATTCCTTTAAGACTTTAGTGGATACAGAGACCTCAGGATTTTTGTGGGAGGAAGGCTGGTATCTGTCTGTCGGCTTAAATGCATATTTTAGGATGACTTTTTACATTTTGTTCGATCAGTAAGTGCTCTTTCCTTCTCCCCCTACTGCCTCCCTACCAATATATCCATGCATGAGTGCTGCTCATTTCTCAATTCTGAGGCTGTCACTTTTCTTTCTATCCAGCCTTCTGTGCTGGTGACTGCTGCTATAGCACTTTTGCTTTGGCTGGGCAGGCAAAGTGAATCCCAGTGAAGCAATACATCACTTACGAAACTCCCACCAGAAATTTTAATATCAGCACCTGTGATCGATGAAGCCAGTCTTCCAATCAGTGTATGGAGGATTTTAACACATAATTTTCATGGTGTTAAAGTGAACTTCTCACATAAATCCTCAACACAGCATATCTATGTGGGGAGCCTGGCTGCCTTGAAGAAAAGCTAGGGTACAATATCTATTTTTTTCAGCATTAGCATTCTTTCTCTCCGTCTTTCAGGGTTCCTCTCCTGTGTCACTGCCCTGTCCTATATGTATGTAATGTAGTGCCCTAATTTGGCCACAACTCTTTCTATTTTATTTATATCCATGCACATTTATGTACATGTCAGTGTAATACATGCCTAAGCCATCTGGTATCCTCCCTTGCAAATGTTCACACAGTAAATTGACTGTGAGTAAGGTTCTGAACTTGCCTGTCCAAATGGTCCATATTTGTTTGATTTCTCTAGCAAATGCATAGATCCTATTAGTGAGACTGATCCAACATATTTCCATGTGTCAGCTGTACCTGCTGCAAGTGTCATTCTGTTCAGTGATAACAGGACTTGCATCCTAAAATAGAGAGAAAACAAGAACATCAGGTCCTTTTGAGGATCTGAATCATTTTTTCTGCCATCTGCTGACCAATGCTTTGAAAGAAAGAAAGTCTGTGTCTGGATCGCCACCTTTCTTCTTTTTAAGCCAATAAAAGATCGGCCTGTAAAAGATCCTAGACATGCTGTGTTTGCAAGAGAAGCTTATTAGAAGGTAAAATGTCCTTAGTATCCTACGTTTGCAACTCATTATGGTATACAGAGCTGATACAGGTATTCTGTTAGTGTATTAGTTATATTTAATTATCTTTTGAAGCTGATTAATTTAACATTTCAATAAAAATATTTTATTGTTACTCTAGATAATGTGATATAGAAATTGTGCAAGTTACACAAGAGGAGAAACAGAGGTAAAGAAAAGCGACATTTGAATCCCTTGTTTTATTGTTACAGTTTTATGACATATACTTTGGGAATATTATTTTTTTAGATATTCTTGTGTGAATATTTTTTGCATTAGTAGGTACACAGACGAAATTAGAAATTTCAGAAGTTATACAGCAGGACCTAGTTTAATCATCAACAGGTATAGCCAGTAGAAATGTTTGCATGGTTGGAAGGAATGTTTGTGACAAAGGAGTCCCTTTCTCATAAGCATTTCATTTTAGCAAAAGAATAGTAATATTTGAGATGGACCAATGATCTATCTTAGCAGTGTGTATAGAATAAGGAAAGTAAAACCAGTTTCCCTGCAACTGAGGATGTAGCTACACATCTTCACTTCATCTGTCATTTTTTCATGTGAAATCAATCTTTACTAAATTCTATTTTAGATGTTATCAAGTAAGGAACATCCAACTACCTGGGGAAAGGTAATAGTTTGGTTTAGCCCAATAAGATATCTTTCTTGCCTAACATTACTTTTAATTGTAAACATTTTATTAAATGGGGCACTTGATACTGGGATAGGCCATGGCTGTGTTTTACTTCTGCTGGGTTATGTCACATCCTTTGGCTTTGACTTGAGCACAGCCCCAGCACTGTTGCTGTGTGGAATTTTGCTGTCCCTATCATACAGTCTGATTTTGGAGGCAGTCACACAGTTGCCACTGAAAAATCCTCTCTCAAAGGCTTTGAGGTTCCCTTTTATTGCTGAGACAGGCTGGAGCTCAGGGAGAAATAGTTTGACTGATCTTAAGACCGACCATGCTAAGAGGTGAGCTAAGCTGCTATCACTGCCTCTGCAATCTGTACTATACATGTTGGGTTTTTGCCATATGTCACACAAAATGCCAGATACCTAGTCTGCAAAGGGCAATATTAACTGAGCCACAATGTGTCTACTCATCAACAGGAACAGCTGTAGCAAATTAATGGAAAAGATTTGTCTTTATACCTCTTACTGATAGGCTACTTGAATTCACTTCCATTTCTTCCCTTGGCTATCATCTGCACAGAACTTGCAATTTCCCTATTACAGTTTGTATTATACGCTAGAAGGAGATAGTAATTCGCTGCACTTGTAGAACAGACACTAGATCTTATATGGTGTGTTTATGTGGCACGATGTTGCGATGTTGTGCAGGCTCATGACCCAGAAAAATCATAACTGTGTTAGCGTGACTGAGCAAAGGCTAATTATCCCTTCCTTTGATTACTGTAAGTAGTCTGACTGCCCTACAGAGCCTGCTATTAGTATACTGCCTTTGGTGCCAGAACTAGCTCGTCTGGTGTTATCTAGGAGGAGGGAGTTGGGGACTTCTTGCAGTAATATATTGCACAGTGTAGGCATATGCTTGAAGTCTTCACACACATTTTATTCTCTCCCACTAGGGGCAAAGGTGTCCCTAAAAATGTTTCAGATGGTTTCCCCTTGTATTCTTAACTATCAGACGTAACCATCAGTCTCCTCTTACTTAGTACTACTGTTCGTACCTGTCTGATAGGCATTTTGTCCCATTTCTGCTTATATCTTCTCCTTGCTGAGCTCCTGAGCTGATACTTATGGCTGCTGGTACTGGCCCTCTTCTTTGGTTGCATAATTGACTGTGCCTGGCTCTAGCTTTTTTTCTTAGGGCTCATATGCCTCTGGAGAAGGTGGCTCTATTTTAACAGTCCATCCCTATTGTTTCCTGCCAGAGACCCATCAACTTTGTTTCCTCATCTAGTATATATCTCACTTTTTTTACTAAAGGCTCAAGAGGAAAGGTGATAGGCAGTGAGGGCATGAGGGGAAGAGTCACAGCGTTGACCTCCCACCTGTTCCACAGGCATGGGAGAAGTGAAAATGAAGAGAGAAAATAATTTGGGCTAATGGCCAACAGAAGCAGGTGACACCAGCTGCATTACTAGGGAGACAAAGAACAGGACAGAGAGCCAGAGCCTGTGGCCAAATGCTAGAGGTTAGACATGCCTGGACTCCAGTCAAACCTTCTTACATGGACTCATCAAAACCCCTATCAAATTAATCTAAAATGGGCATATATTTGCATGGAATAAGAATCTCATACTGTATAATTCCCCTCATCATGCAATAAAACCCCTTAGTTTCTCCGTCCTCGCTGTCTCTCAACTTACTCTCACCTGCCTCTCGCACCTAAAGGCTTTTTGTCTGGTGTTTCACTGACCTGCCTGGATGCTGTGTGGGTACTTCTAGCCTGTTCAGAAACTCACACGAAATGAGCTCAAAATTACTGTATGACCATCAATTATCCAGTCAGCAGAAAGAAACGCGACTTATCAAATAATAAAGCAACACTTAAAAATCACAGGTCTTAGAATGTACGAGCCACTATTCATTCAGCACATTTTGACTAACAAGTAGTGATTTTTTCATGTAGATTCTACAAAGAAATACACAAAAAATGTTGAATACAGTAATTAATACTTTAGCCACTGATGTCTAAATAATCTGACATGATTACTGTTGTACTTGCCATTTGCTGTTCCTTATTATCATCATTTATATTAGCATAGAAAGATTGTGGGCACATGACTGTTGAAGACAGAAATAGAAACATGTTAACAATCAAATATTTTATACACTGAGAAAAGTAAGGCATGTTTAGCTTTTCATCAAAACAGAACTAGAACTGAAAGCATGGTTTGAGTATTTAAAGGCATTTTCCAGAAATATATATTTCCCAGAAAGCTGGAGATGCAATGAAAATGTGTTTGCCTTCTGCATCGTTTGTTGCTTTTCCTCCCAGGGAGATTCCATATCACCCTTGGCCTGTGAATGCACAGGTGCATCTTAGAGTGAATAAATTTTGTGTACTAGTGAACTAAGGATGGACGGCAGAGACACAAAAGACCATAATAATGACTCCAGTGATGTCGCCTGCTACCACCAGAGAAACAGGGTATTACCTCTTCCACTCCTTCCAGTCCCATCTCAGCTCTTAAGTCTCTAAATCTTATGCTACTTGCTTTAACTAGAAAGTTAGTTGTTTTCATTTCTCTTATGCCTCTCTGTAATGTATCCCTCTGTCATTCTTATAAGCCCCCTTTAAGTATTGAAAGGCTGCTGTAAGGTCTCCCTGGCACCTTCTCTTCTCTAGGCTGAACCACCCCAACTCCCTCAGCTTTTCTTCATAGAAAAGATACATCGGCCATCCAGGTTGGGATAGAATCAGACCATTTTGAGACCTTAATCTGGATAAATAAGAGTCCTGGAGAGCACTTAGTCTTGGGAAGTGGCAGAATTTGACAAAGCAAGCAGTAGTATTTCTGGTGAACCTTAGGTGGAAATCGCAGACGCTCTTTCAGCAGCACGTTAACTACAGGTATGTAACTCTTTTCCCTGGGCACCTGCTTGCCTACAAGGGCTGAGAGACTCACTCAGGCTCAGTTTATCCCTTCTCAATAGCAACTTCAAGGTGAATCAGCTTTAATCCAGGTACTTTATATTTGTGTTGGCCTCACTTTATGTTAACAAATGGTCCCCACCTCTGAAGTATAGTTGTGCCTCTCAGATAAGCTGTGGCATTACATTTTTTTCAGTGCTGAAGCCATTTCAAGGAATATCTGTTCCTGGCTACTTGTTCCTGCCCCGGTGCTAGGGGTTGCTATCTGCTTAGTTATGGTAAAGGGTTCTTATCTGAAAACTAAAATAATCCACCAAAAAAGGGATAATTTAAATGACTGGGTTTACAGACTAATACCATAAACAGTTATTTGTCAAAATGCTGTAGCAACATAGAAATGAGGGGGTAGATCAGAAAATGGGCTTCTTAAATCTGTTTCACTTCTAATTTACCTCAGTCAAGAAAAGGTGTTGACCTTCCTGTCCCAATCTTCTCTTTCCTCTGTTCTCTGAGATTCTGTTTCCTCGGCTTGGTCAGACACAGTTATCATCGGTCCCAAAGGTAAACAAAATTCAATAGGGCTAAGGGGCTAGGCCAAGCCATCGATGAATCATTAATCCATTGACAGGTGAAACTCTAGTAAGATGCTATTTGGTCAGAAAACACTCAAAGCTCAGTATAATGGTCTTGACACACTGAATAATGTATTTCATATATATATGTGCAAATTGGTAACCCCATTTCATACAGACACAGTTGAGGTAACTCATTACCTCTTCTTACTTGTTTGAGAATGGCATAACAGTAACTGAATCACTATGAGATGGTAATAGGCTTAGCCTGTTGACTATGCCTTTAAGAGATACCGTTGGCATTGGTTACTTGGAAATGTTCTTCTTTACATGATCTATGGTATGGGAGGGAAATCTACACTTGGGTAAAGGATGACCTTGTACAAATGCAGTGACACTGAGGCACAGTGCTGCTTTGTACCCTCAGGGAAGCTGTACATCAGAAAGCCTGATGAGCCTGCTTACAGTTTGGGCTAAAGTTTGTTCATCTTTTGATAGAGAAGTTAGATACTTGCCTGGTCCCTATGCTTAATGACTTTTGATATTCAATACTTCTATTTTATACTTTTCCTCATGGAGAATGTCATGGAGAGGGTTTGTCCTTGTCTCTCTGGCAATTCCATAATTTTCATATCTTTTTTTTTTTTTCCCTCTTCTTGCAGTCTGAAAGATCTTGTTTTCCTCATAAATAGACTATTTCATTTGGAAGGGACCTACTTATGTTTTTCCATTTCCTACCATGTGGCTGACAAACCTAGTAAGGAGCAGGAGATACCGTTGCAAGGTCTAGGAGTCTCTCTGCTACCCTTAATATATTGCTCAGTGTGCTTCAAGACTTCCTGCTAAAAAGTAGTCCAAATACTTTGCAAACACCTCAAAAATTGTGCACATCTAATCAGAAAAAGAAGGCTGTACTACGACCAGCAGTGAGCCTGGAGCAATTCCAGTGGAATCAACAAAAGTAATATCAAAAACTTGTTGCCATGTAGGAGAGAAAACCTGCTGAAACAGGCTAAACCTCTTTTTTTTTCTTTTCCTTGTCCGAGGAAGCTTGAGGACTATGACTATGCTGGTTCTGTTTTTCATCAGTTCATTAGTACTGAAAGCATTTAGTGTCCATACTAACAATTTGGTGAATCTTAGATATGAAGAATAAATGGGGAGAAATTGCATGACCCTGCAACTTTTATGCAAAAAGGCAAATGAACTGAATCCTCAGGACCCAAATAGAGACATTGTGTTGCTACAGTGGGATCTTTTTGAAAACGATCTAGCCATTCTTGAAACCCAGTGTGCAGAGCAGTTGATGGGTCTTTGGACATTAGTATTAGTAGAATTTTAATACCACACATAATTTAAATCGCAATTTAGAAGGTAGGTGCTTTTTAATTCACCATCTGTGTAGTGAAGTCAATAATAGGAAAATTGGGCTCTGCTTTAATTAGCTATAACTTGCTCAATTAATTAGTCTCAGAACATCATATAGTACCTGTATTCATACCCTGGGCAGCTTCAAAATTTTATAAACCATTTTTCTCGCAGAGTTTCATGTACCTACTAAGGCAGCAGTTTACGTGCATTCCTTTGAGGCACAGATGTGACTGTTTTCTTTGGCTCCAGCATTATGTGTAGTTGTATTATGTGTATTTTTATTCTTGTGACGACTGCCTCGTGTATCAGCTGTTCAGAGATCCAGCACCACGGTGTGAGATGGATAGCCTGTTGTTTTCCCCTTGTGTTGGGATTCCCACTCATTTCTATGGAAACCTGAAAGCCTGGAGGAATAAAGCATAGAAGCTATTGCTGTATTACACTGCTGTGCAGATTGAAAAAGCAGACATCACCATGGTGTCCGTGAATGCCAGTGTAGTTGTGGGTCTGTCTGGGTTTCCAGTCTAAAACCTGTATCGTAAGGGGTTTAGGCTTTAGATTTATTTTTTATTCAAACCTGGTTTACTCTTCTCATGAAGAGACATGTGTTACAAGCAAACCTTCTTATATACATAAATTTATGTACACTGTCAGAAAGGGCACCTGTGCGCAAGTGCAGACATAAGTATATGGATATAAGTGCATACATTCACACATGTACATAAACAGACATGTGCATGTCTTAGACAATACCACATTTAAAAATAAAGCTATTAAAGTCTGTAAGAAGCATGTAACTGGTTCATACAGTAATTTTAATGGCTGTCACTTTGAAGGCTTGTCTTAATCAAAAGAAAACAAAAGCCTGCAACACTGTATTGAGTTCTTGGATCGATAGGGAAGTATATATAAATATGACTAAAACCACTTTTTAGTGAGATAATCTAAAATATATCTTCTCCACAAAAAGTCAGAAATTTAACCATTTAATTTTCCTCCTAAGCAGCTGGTGCACAACAAATGCTGTGAGTGAATAGAGAGACACGCAGAAAAGATAATGAAATTGAAGGTGAAAAATAATTCAGAAAAGAACATGAAGAAAGAAATAGAAGACAGAACTGATCAGGGCAACCATTTTGAGTATTACTTTCCCTGTAATACTTTTCACATTCCACTGTTAACCCTAGGAAGGATATGATGGTAATGCATTGACTTGGTAGCTTTCTGCAAAATCTATTACTAGTTTTACTCCTTTCCTTCATGTTGTAGCAGGAATATCTGGCTGCATTTTCAAATGATCTGTCATATGGTACTCCGTCATTTTTTTCAGCCACAAAGACACAGAGATTGGGACACTGTGACTGAAGGAATGTGAAAATTTAATGTGTAGATACCTAGTGTGATTAAAAGACAATTCTCCCTTCAGATTGGTTATGCTCCAATTCACAAAAGGATATGATGCATGAATTCAAGAAAGAAGGAAAAACAACAGAGACAGTGATTGCAAAACTGCTGTTATAGAAACTATCTATAGATGTCCTCAGTGATTTCAAACAAGTATGAGGAACACTTCTTAAAAGATAGATTAAATACAAAGAGTTTAAGCTACATCTAAATTCCTGTGCTTTTAATTTCTCACTCTCTGGCTTTCAGCTCTATGAGCTGCCTCACCAATACCAAAAACAAAGTTCTAAGACTTAGGTGGAGTTTTAAGACTTATGACTGCATCCTGTAGGTAGGCAATGTCAGCTAATGCCATAAGCTTTCTATTGTGGATCAGCTCTGGAGAATCTTCATCTGTTGCTTAATCATGAAAAAGACCCTGACAGAAAAATGGTAGTAAATAATATTAGATGATTTTCTAAAAGATGCTATTTCATAGAATCGTAGAATCATACAATCATATAACAGTTTTGGTTGGAAGACACCTTTATAATCATTTGTAGCATCAGTTACACAAAAATTTAAACTTTCAGTTTAAACAATAATCTTTATACGTCTTGTTGCAAAGATAACCTGGAGTATTTTAACATAAAGTGCTGATACCAGAAAACAAAGCAGAGGAATAAACCCTCAAATATTATTATGTACTACACTCTGAAATGCCTATATGCAATGTAGTGCTTCAATTTTATTTTGTTTTTTTATAATTACCTAAAATTTCAGAGACTATTTGGTAACCTACTTAGACATACTAGTATGCCCAAGGTAGTACTTGGAAACTCTGGGTTAGACATCTGGCATTGGGATGCACTGCCCAGGGACGTGGTGGAGTCACGGTCCCTGGAGGTGTTTAAGGAGCGGCTGGATGTGGCACTTAGTGCTGTGATCTGGCCGATGTGGTGGTGTTGGGTCATAGGCTGGACTTGATCATCTCAGAGGTCTTTTCCAGCCTCAACAATTTGTGATTCTGTGATTCTATGACAAAATCCTGGCCTCACATAATCAGCAGATTTTCTGTTGACTTCCATGGACACAGCTTTTCACTTTCAGATCCCAGTCCCATGCAGTGGTGGAATTGTTCATGCTAATATTTGCAGATATGATAATCCAATGCTTGTGTTTGAGGCTGGGTCCTCATTCTATTAACTTCACTAGCCACATTCCAAAATTTCCATGGAGATGGGGCCAATAGTGTTTTTTTGGGGGGAAGAATCTAAAGAGATCTCTCTGGATAAATTGCATAGATCTGTATGGTTCCCTGCATATAATTCATATATATGAGGGAAACTTGGAGCAGCCTAGTAGTTCTCTCGAAAGGAGGAACACCAAATAGGTCCAGCAAAAACATTCTCATGTTCTCCTTTTTAACTCTTCTACTAAATTCTGGTGTATTTTACTATTTCAGACAAGAGTACCAAAGAGAACAGGAAAACAACTAAAAAGTAATGCGATCTTATTTGCCTCTCCTGCTGCTGGATTCCCTATCTAATGTGTTTATTTAGCCCAGACTTGTATCTTCCTCATGTAACAGTTCTCTGATATGAGTATCAAATTTGTACCTGTTAAAAATGTAAAGTGATAGGTATTGCACAAGTTGGATTTTAAACACATATGAAAGTGCTATGTCGTGCTAAGGCTCTGATTTAACCTCCAAGATAACTAAGTCCAGTGGCTGTCAAAAATTTGCAGTATTTTTCCAACCTGCAGTTCTGATTCTGCTGAGAATGCACAAATTAGTAAGGAAAAAGACAAATCTACTTAATTCCATGACTTGTTATGAAAATGCGACACTTGCCTTTGTTTCTGCTGAATTTTTACCTCTAGTTTGAATAATAACACCTTCAGTTAAACAGAATGACTGTATTTTTGAGAAATCTGTTTCTATTAGTATGTGTTTCAGAACTCCTTTTCTCCATGGTGTTTTTGTCCTTATAAGTCTTCAGGTAGTTATATCAAGCTCTAGTGTTTGTATTTAGCCAATGTCTGGCTAGATTTTTGCTTCTTATGGCTTTCTTCGCTGTTTACATGAAAGCAGTAGGATGCCTTCATGTAAAGTACTTCTGGGGCATAGCTACCTTTTTTTTGTAGGCGCTAGGGAGCCGTTAGGCTAAATATCTCTCCTCAGCTTTGAAAACATGAGTGTATGTGTGCATGCTATTACTTGCGTTACTTGTAGTACTGTAGTGCATATGGGCTGTAATCACAATCCAGAACGTTATTTTGCCAAACGCTGTATAAACATATGCCCTGTCCTAGAAGACTTACAGTATAAACATAAAAATATGTTTCAGTTTTTACATCAGTGGGACATGACATGAGTTCAAGGAGTAGCATATGAGTTTGCATTATAGGCCAGCGTGATCTCATATAACAGAGCATGCCCATGTATGACTTTCAGTGTATTAATGTTGTGTATCTTTGTAATCTATTAGGTGTATGGCATATATTTTTAACTGTTTAATTTGTACATCTACATTTATGTATACGTATTTACTACATCTGAGTTTCCATGCAAGTCTCCCCTCAGCCTCCTCTTCTTCAGGCTGCACAGGCCCAGCTCCCTAAGCCTATCTTCATAAGACTTACCCTCTAGTCCCCTAATCATTCTGGTTTCCCTTCTCTGTACTTCTCCAGTACCTCGATGTCCTTCCTGTACTGTGGAGCCCAAAACTGCCACAGTACTTGAGGTGAGGCCTCATCAGTGCCGAGTACAGGGGCACAATCACTTTCTTGGTCCTACTGGCCACACTGTTCCTAATACAAGCCAGGATGCCGTTGGCCTTCTTGGCCACCTCGGCACACTGCTGGCTCATGTTCAGCCGGCTGTCTATCAACACCCCCAGGTCCCTCTCTGCCTGGCAGCTCTCCCCCCCCCTCGCCCGCCCCCCCCCCCACCCCCCCCCCCTAAAGCCTGTAGCACTCCTGGGGGTTTGGGTTGGAAGGGATGTTAAAAATCATCATGTTCCAATCCCTGTGCCTTGGGCAGGGACACCTCCCACTAGATCAGGTTGCTCAAAGCCCATCCAACCTGGCCTTCAACTCTTCCAGGGACGAGGTGTCTGCAAGTTCTCTGGGCAAATATACACTTGCCTCATTAGAATATATTCTTCATGTTCTTATCATATGGCCATATTTCAAAGATATATGTAACTTCACCCATTTTTTGAAAAATGCCTTTTCAAGTATCTGCCTGACAAGCAGATGTGAAACTACTAAATTACTTTGAAACAAGAAATATTGCACAAAATTCACTGAAGATTTGAAAGTCAACACATTTCCCCCAACAACCAAGTATCTCCCTTATTTTTGACAGAAACAGAATGTCAGTTCACACAGAATCATAACAAACATGAATGTACTTGAACCCAACTTATTTTTCAAATGCTAATATTGTTACTGTTCCAGTGTCTCACCACCCTCACAGTCAAGAATTTCTTCCTAATATCTAATCTAAATATACTCTCTCTCCGTTTGAAACTGTTACCCCATGACCTATCACTACACCCCCTTTAAGTACCGGAAGCCTGCTATATGGTCTTACTGCAGCCTTCTCCAGGCTGAACAGCCACAACTCCCTCAGCCTGTCCCTATAGGAAAGGTGCTCCAGCCTCCTGATCATCTTCATGGACCTTCTCTGGGCATGCATCAACAGATCCACATCCTTTTTGTGTTTGGGGCCCCAAAGCTGAACATAGTACTCCAGGTGGAGTCTCATGAGAACAGAGCAGAGAGGGCGAATCACCTCCCTTGACATGCTGGCTACACCTCTCTTGATGCTGTCCAGGATGCAATTGGCTTTCTGCACTGCGAGAACACATTGCTGGCTCTTATTCACTTTTTCATTCACCAGCATCCCCAAGTCCTTCTCTGCAGGGCTGCTCTCAATCCACACATTGTCCAGCCCATATTTGTGGCTGGGATTGCCCTAAACTGGATGCAGAACCTTGACTTCTCAGATATGATGATGGATAGTGTCTTAGCAGCTCATCTGCCAGTTTACTCAGGACCCACGGATGATTCTCATTAAGTCCCGTGGGCCTGTGCACTTTTAGTTTCCATAAATGGACTCAGACCTGATCTTCTCCTACAGTGGGCAGTCCTTCCTTCTCCCAGTCCCTGCCTTTGCCTTCTGTGACTTGGGCTGTGTGGCTGAAGCACTTGCTGGTGAAGACTGAGGCAAAGAAGTCATTGAGTACCTCAGTTTGTTTCATATCCTGGGTAACCAGGTCTCCTGTTTCCCTCTATAGAGGGCCCACAAGGCTTCCTGTTGTCAGATTTCCTCTTTGCCAGGATACATCACTCCTGAACTTAGACAAAGTGATATTGACCAGCTTTCTTGGGCACACCTTCCTTCCAGGGCTTTATGACATGACTTTATCAAGCAGGTCCTTGAAAGGGCCAAAGTTTGCTCCCTTGAAGTCCAGAGTAGCGAGTTTGCTGCACACCCTCCTCACTGCCCTAAGCATCTTGAACTCCACCACTTCATGGTCACTGCAGCCAAGGCTATCCTTGAACCCCACATTCCCGACAAGCCCCTCCTTGTTAGTGAGAAAAAGATACAGCGTATCACCTCTCCTTGTTGGCTCTTCTGTCACTTGAAGGAGGAAGTTACCACCAATGCATTCCAGGAGCCTCCTGGACTGCTTATGCCCCGCTGTGTTGTTCCTCCAGCAGATATCAAGGGTCGTTGAAGTTCCCCGTGAGGACCAGGGCTTCTGAACATGAGGCTACTCCTGTCTGTCTATAAAGGGCCTCATTCACTTGGTCTTCCTGGTCAGATGGCCTGTAGCAGACCTCTACTACAATGTCACCTTTCCTTGCCCTCCCTTTGATCCTGATCGATAAGCTCTCAGTCAGCTCCTCATCCATCCCCAGACAGAGTTCCACATACTCCAGCTGCTCACTGACATGAGTGTAGCAGCCCCTCCTCATCTCTCCTGCCTGTCCTTCCTAAAGAGTCTATATCCTTCCATCCTGACATTCTAGTCATAGGAGGCATCCCACCACATCTCTGTGATGCCAGTAAGATCATAGCCCTGCAGATGTGTGCACACCTCTAACTCCTCTTGCCTGTTTCCTATACTACATGTATTTGCCTAGAGGCTTTTAAGTTGTGCCCCCAATGATGCTGACTTACTGGCTGGAATTTCTTTGTGCTGCTCTATAGATGCACGCCTGCTGACCTGTGATCCTTCTCCAGGCTCTGGGCATCTATTGCTGGCAATGGCATCAAACTCATAGAAGTGGAATGAGTTAAGGTTCCCCTCTCCGGGCATCTCTAGTTTCAAGCCCTCTTCACCAGCTTGGCAAGCCTATGACTGAAGATGTTCTTCCCCCACTCAGACAGATGGATCCCATCAGCCCCTAGTAGACTAGGTTTCTCAAAATGAGTCCCACGGTCTAAGGAACCAAACCCTTTGCCTGTGGCACCAATGCCAAGAGCAATTATTGATTTGCCAAATACGACTGGCCCCTTACTGCTGCTCCCAGTCCCAGCAGTTTTGAATCAGGGCACAGGCCAACTTAACCTCGGCGACCTTTTCAAGCTGGATGAACCATTGTCCTCCTCATTGCTCAGCTCCACTTGTAGAGCCTCATACCTACTGTGCAAGGGCACCTGGGAAGGTGGGAGAGCCACAGGGACACATTCCT
>NW_009722119.1:0-9204 GCF_000703405.1 Apaloderma vittatum | reverse complement strand
GACAGAGGACAGGGACCCCCCTGCCATGTATCCTGTCTGCCCGAAGGGCCAGCCCCAGGGAAGGCAGGGGGCCATTCCAGTGTCTGCCGACCAGTGCCAGCATGAGAGCAGGGCGCACCCGGCACTGGGGTGGGAGTGTGTTCCCACTGGAGCTTGGTCTGGGCGGCTGCCTCAGTCCTGGTGGGTGCAGAGCTTGGAGAGGCCACAGCCTTCTGCCAGGGGGAGGCCATTGCTCCCCGGCCGAGCTGGCAGAGCTCCAGTGTTCCTCCTGTGCAAACTGCCACACCCTGGCTGCTGGTGCTTCTCAGGGGCTTCTTTCTCCGTGGTGGGGGGCGCTTGCCTGCCATTGCTTGTGACAGTGCCCAGGTCCCGTCCATCGCTATCACAAGAGCTGTGGGCTCCTAGTGGGTCTCATCGCTCTCCTGGAGTTTCCTCCTTTTGGGGAACCCTCGTGTGCACCACACCACGAGCTCATTGCGACTGAGCGCCAGCTTGGATTGCGCTTTCGGACTGTGTGAAATAATGCACATACCTACTTCTCTAAATCTTCTTAGGTTTATCTCTGTTATTCAGGGGCGAAAAGGGAGCTCTTTTTTATGCAGAATTCACTTCAGTCCTTTCACCTAGTTGTCAAAACAAAACCAGTGATGCAGTTTCCCATCTTTACAACATGAATCAAGGAGATAAAATCTTAACACCATTGGTCCTGCGTGGCTGGTGGTATAACAGGAGAGTATGGTACAGAGCTGACATTAAGGATGCAGGGACATAATTCTGAAACTCTTAGTTTTCATTCTTTTATCCTGGTATTGTACAAACATGGACAGGATAAATCATATTCTTTCTCACTGTTATCTGAGTAACTGTATTAACTGAAATCAGAAGGCAAAGTTTTAACTGAGGGCAGAATATAGGCAGTTCTACCAATTTAATCTTGTTTGACTGCTTTAAATTATTTAACGATATCAGCAAAATTCTTTATAGATCTTGAAACTGCTTCAGACAGCATAAGCTTGTGAAGCAGGAAGTCTCTTTTTTGTCTTGTTAAGAATAAATGTGCTCTTCAGTTTGCTGTAAAAAAGTCCCTATTTATAATAGGTTCTCCGATGTCATAATGATGGCAAGACATAAAAGAAAATGGAAGAATATAATAAATAATATTATATTAAGATGTTAAAAGAAAATCACTTCCAGTCTGTCCTTTCATTCCAGGAGTTAAAAGGGGCACTGTTTATGTCAGCTTAATTGTATTCCAGAACTCATGCAAACACTGAAATTGCTAACTATGCTGGTAATAACAGGTCCGCTTTAATGCAGCACTTGTACAGGCCTTGTATAGACCACAAGGTCAATGTAACATAGTTATCACTACACTTGCTGTCATCACTGTCCTAGGAAAGGAAGATATTTGGGGTTTTGGTGCACATGCTAAGGTACAAATTCCTATCCATCTGGGCTTCTCCCCCTACCCCGCCCCGGTGTTGCTATAAACAAACCTTGGGCAGAGAATTAGAAATGAATATTCATTATTGTTTTCTAGTGGTCTCCTTTTTTTATCTTTTGAGCATTTTGCTGCATAGTTTCAGTGTTAAAAGTATGCAAGTTATTGAACAACTGAAGTAGGTGCTCTTGTTTTATGCAACAGCTGCAGTAATCTGTGATCCTGTTTAATTTATGCTAATTATGTTAGCAGTGCCATGATTGATATTTTGCTTGTCTGTCTTATTAATTTATCAGCTAATTGTTGCATTTCTAATAGCTATAAGCTATTTATAACATATTCTTTGATAAGCATAATGGTCTGCACACTAATAGCACAAACATTTCTGATACCTTGTCGTTCTGAAATAGTACCCTTGTCATCTCTGCGATTAGGCAAAACCTAAAAGCAGAAATGAGCTTTCATTGTTGTGCAGTAGTGAACGGGGAAGAAGAGATGCTAGTTTGTTAACTTAATAGCAACAGCAATTAGCTGTTAAAGACTAAGAGATTTCTTTTTACTATACTGTTTTCACTCTGAAGACTGGTAATTTACTAAATTGCAAGACCTACATGGTATTTTTTTTAGAATTAAAAAGAAGTTATAATTATTAAATGCTTCCTCTTTCTTTATCTAAGATACTGGGGGTTTGCATGGTACTTATCCTCTGGAGTTAGCTTGTGTTTAAATGTATTTAGTCAAAACCTGAAGCCCGAGTCCCATCTTTTTAATAACACTTTCATTTCATGTGGTGCCTTGGTCTGTTTTGTTCTGAAATACTTACAGCTGTCTTCAGTAATTGTCAGTCTGATTCAGTGCCACTGAAGATATACTAGTTATTACTATTGTCTATACTGTTGCTATACTGGATCGGCAACTTTGGCATGTGAATTAGTTGTGGTATAGTTTTGAATTTTGGGTACTAGAAACCAGATTTTCAAATCTGGTACCCTAGTTTTTATAAGCACACAAATTGCATGTGTGTATATTGTGGTAAGCTTACACTCACTAATACCTATTTGTGGATGTGGTGACTTATACAAAAGCCTGTAGTGGGCATCTTAGATTATACCTATCTGTATATGCTTCTTGGTGAAAAACAGAATAAATGAGCGTACTAAATACATTTCAATAGCTTGTTCAAAACTGTTTTATTTTCTCCTTGGATTCAGAAAAATATGCATTTTTATACATTCCCTATTTGAAGGGTGAATTGGTGCAAGATAAACCAACAAACTCAATTTAATTACAGGCTCAGATAATGCAGATAAGTTCTAGAGGGTAAACCTCAAGCCACTTAAGAAAAAGCACAAGATATGCAAACAGGCATCGAATTTTTACTTCAGAGACTCTATTCTCTCTTGAAGGCAGGGCACAGTGAGCCTGCCACTTGCTGTGGCAGAACTGGAAGTGAGATCTGCCAAGGAAAGTGGGACAGTTGAAATCAGGGGTTTTTTTCCCATCTTCATTTTCCATAATGATCTTTTGGTTTACAGCTCCTAAGAGCTACAACTGCTACAACTCCACTTCTGGCTGAACTGTGGGAATAAGTCAGTGACTTTATGTTTCTGCAGAGCTGTGTGCTTTTTTCCAAGCAGTTTACGAGGCACAGCTCAGTGAGGTTTTACCCCACCAAAGGGCATCTAGCCCTGATTTGAATGTGGGTGATTCAAGCTTACAAAGAGGTTGAAACACAGCATGATTGTGATTACAGTCATTAGGACACTCAAAGTTAAAGCTAAGACTTTAAAGTTATGACCATTTTGACCTAAATTTGCATGACTGTGTTTTGGCTTTTTATTGTGTGGTCTTATTTCTGCGTACAGTGATAGGTACTATACTACGTGTTCCTTGGTATTGGTACAAGTTATTAATGTGTCCCACATTTGACTTGTTTTATACTCTATTAGTATTTTAATAATAATTTAGAAGTGAGTAGTGCTGGTATGTTGTATGAGAGTTATAGAGAAGACTGAGTTACAGCTCTTTGGATGTAGTAACGTATAAGCTAATAAAATACGTGCTTATAGAAACATACATGCAAAATATCAGACAAATAGAAATATAGAAACTTTAATTAGGTCTGCTGCACCCAAAAGACTATTATATATACTCAGAAAAATTATATTAAGTAAGGATATATTTAAGTATTGGTGCTTGTTCAGAGCATAGACCTCTGTTATGTGAAATTCTGTGAGTTAAGTGCAAATCTGAGCATTTTAGAGCATATTACATGAGCAATTTAGAGCATATTACACCTCAGGATGTGCATATCACCAGTTGGTGTCACGTTATACATGTGTATCAGTGGTGGAACTGGAGTGTCTTTATAGAGACTCTTGAATGCCTTCCCTAAGTTGGAGGGTTTTAAGCCCAACAGTGAAAGTATAGAACATTTTGTGTTATTTATGAGCTCCACGATAACTTGTATTAGTTGGTTTTTTGTGAGTAATGGATTATGAAATGCAAAATTTAACTCTTTTATGGAATACGACTCTGATTCTTTGAGCTATAGTCATTGATGAATACAAACCAATATCAGTTCCCTGGGGATCTGGTAAGGAAGGAGGTCTCTTAGGCCCCTCAGAGGTATCTCAGGACTATTTCTATCTTGCACATAATTTAATTTCCATATCAGTTTATCCAAAAAGAAAATGGCAGAAAGTTACAAGTAGTTTTACTGTCATTGGAAAGCTAAACACAGCTAAATTGCAATCAGATCTACTTTAAATGAATTTAACTTGATCCATTCTAGAATGGACTTGAGATTGCACACAAAATTCCACACTTCAGAGAAATAATCTTTCTGACTGTAGACTCATAGAATCAATCTTAGAATCATCGAATTATAGAATCATGGAATCGTAGAATCATAGAACAGATTCAGCTGGAAGAAACCTCCAAGATCATCAAGTTCAACCTTTTCCTAGCCCTATCAGCACCACTAAACTGTGTCCTTCAACACAGTATCTGCCCGTCTCGTAAACACCTCCAGGGACGGTGACTCAACCACCTCCCTGGGCAGCCTGTCCCAATGGCTGACAACCCCTTCAGTATAGAAATTCTTCCTAATATCTAACCTGAACCTCCCTTGGTGCAACTTAAGGCCATTTCCCCTCATCCTATCCCTTGCCACTAAGGAGAACAGACCAACACCCACCTCTCTACAATCTCCTTTCAAATAGTTGTAGAGCGCAGTAAAGTCTCCTTCCAGTCAGTCTCCTCTTCTCCGGACTAAACAGCCCCAGATCCCTCAGCTGTTCCTCATACGACATATGTTCCAAATCCTTTACCAGCTTGGTAGCCCGCCTCTGTCATATACCTGTCATTTTTCAACACACTGTATTTGAGAACAAGATTTTTAGAGGAAAATAAATTGTGGCAGATCCAACAACTTGCAGAGAGGTGAGGCTGCTGCTGCTCCATGTCCCCAAGTCCAACCAGCCGCAGGGCTGAAGATGCATTCCCAGCAGGCACATGTGCACAGAGCACATGTATACACTACGTGTATACATAAGTACATACATACATGGCTGATCACACAGATCCCAGACCGACACTCAGCGCATTCATGTGAACACCAGCAGTCTCATCCTGTTCTCTCTGGCTGAGCAGGTTGGAGGAATATATACAGAAATATATATGTATTCTGATGTTGAAAAAAAATATATATCTGCACAGTAGCTGCCTCTGCATCCGAGTCTCCCCAGTTGCTGGCATCTGGACATACAACTCCCCCAGGCTGCAGCCCTTCTCCAGTTGCTACTGCAGAATGTTGCTCACATGCACAAACACACAGACACACTCACACACACATCTTGCTGGGCCTCCCCTCACCCCATAGCCAACCCCCAGACTCTCACCCACACTCTCACGCTCAGATCTGGCCCTTGGGGACCCAACGAACACCCTGGTCCCAGGACACTTCACCTGCTCACCGCTTCATCCGACTTGATCTTTGCTAACAACCATGCTCACTGTCATACCTGTTTTTGCTCTGGTTTCTGGCACCATGGACACACAGATCCTCCGACCCAGGATCTGAGCCCTGCACACAAGTGCACACACGCTTATGGGTGCACACAGACACACAGGCAGAGAATGGAGAGCCCTCACCAAGGAAAAAGAAAGGAATACGAAGATAGGACAGACTGTTCTGGCCAGGTGCAGGGCATGGCCAGAGAAGCATGCTGACCAGACAACCATTTACATTCAGCTGGTCCTTTTTGTCCCCTTTCCCCTCTGTTTTAAATCTTACAAGTTGTCTCTATCAGGCCTTCTTTCTCCTCCTTTTCTGCACGACCTTTTTCATCCTCATACCCTTCCTCCTCCTTTCCTGCATTCTCAAGCCCAAGTGCAGGCTTGGGTCAGCTTTGAAGTGTTGGATCTGAAAACGTTGTGTCTTTGATATCAATATATTAACAAATGATTGTTTTGGTTTTTTTCAGTTCAGTAGCCAAAAAAAACCACAAAGTTTAGTTTGACCAAAAATAAAATTTTGAAAGGTTTTACTTTAATCTCACATGAATCATTTTATTTGAACTAGAACATTGCCTCATTAAACATCTGTAATACAATCAGAAGAAAACTGCAATCCTTGAATCTCAAGGAGAACTGAGAAGGATGATCCAGTTTTAAAGCCAAATATCTGACCCAGGCCTCTTCTGCCGTAAAAAAATGTTGTAGCCATCAGGCTGCAAGGTGCTTCGGGGCTTATCTCTCTTTCAAAATGTTAATCTGAAGTATTTAGATATTCACTGAGATAAGCGATTGACTCAATAATTCAGTAGCTAGATGATCTATATAACCAAACAACTAGGATAATATTTAATACTTATTCTGTGAAAGACACCATCATCCTCCAGTGAGGCAGGTGACAATTCACCCCAAACTGACTTAAATTATGGTAAATGAGAAATTTTTCACATGGGTTTGACTAGTTTCCGAAGATAAAAAGACTGAAAAATCACATCTTTCAGCTACACTTAGCATTATATAATGCTAAGTGTAGCTAATAACTGCTAGACTATTGGATAAAAAGTATAGTTTTATTTTTTTATGTATGGATGTAGCCCCCTGCCACCAAAATTTCTGTATGAAATTTAGTGAGTTTGGTGCAAGTTTTGATCAGATTCACCAACAATTTAGAACAGAATCCTCAAGAAATCCTCATTTCTTGAGGTTCCTGAAGGTTAAGTTGCTTGTCTCTCCGCTTGAAAGTAGGATAATACGCTTTTATTCAAGACAACAAGGAAATTATAGTTCTGTTACATCCAAAATTTCTCTGTATTTATTTTCTCATCCTTACCATATTCAGCTTTAATCTGTGCTCTTTCTGACTGCTTTGCTGACTGATATATAGATGTATATAGACTCATTGTCTCTTCTGTTTTATTTCATTTCATATTCCAAGGCCTTTGGATCAGACGCTGCTTTCTTTAAATGCGTGCATCTAATGCAAGGAAGCGTGAATCCTTGTTTGAGCCTGTGTATATGACTGAAATAAAAATTGCAATAAGAACAGTAAAACTCTTAAGATTACTTATTTTTTTAAAAATAAAAGCAGAAATGCTTATAAATAGGGGAGAAAAAATCAGCATGACTGACTTGGAAGTTCTTGAGACTTCAGTGTTGCAGCGTCCTGTTGCATTGGCTCTTACCATCCTGACCATTCACAGAGCAAGGACCCTGGTGCACAACCACACTTGAGGGCACACTTAAAGAAGGACAATGTGGTCGCACTCCAGCTTCGCAGTTGTCGCCTTTCTTAACAGATGCATGAGAAAGCACAGGCTAGGGCATAGATCAAGAGATTTAAAATTAGATAGGTGGACTTGACATCTAATACCATGAGTACTTGTGAGTTTTTTGAAGATAAAACTAAACATTTAACTCACAAAACAATGAGAATTTGGGGCAGTTTGAGTTGCTTATCTGCGTGTACATGTTAGGCTCTCTTCTTCCAGGTGGAAGTTCTACTTCTACTATAACTCATGTCCCAAAGCCTAGTCACCAAGCATATTCAAAGCATCTTTTCAGAGACACACGTGGATAATGTCTCCTCACCCAAGAAGGAAGTGCTATAGGTCCTGTGACATTTCTTCTTACCTCTCATTTCCATTCTACTTTCTCATTCCTCATATATATGAAGGTAGTAAAAGTAATAAGAGAATGTTGCTCAAATGAGCTATTTGCACTTTAGGGGTCTTTTTCACATATCTAGTATGGAGCCAATGAGAAATACTTGAAAGTGTTACCTGCCTTCCCTCCAGAATAATTCAGTGAAACCCAGATGTATTTCCTCACAAAAAGAATATGTGGTGGACTTGCGAATTTAACCAAAATTCTGTTTGTTCTGGCCTGCATTTACAGAGTTGGCTGCATCCTGCACAGTTCATCTGAAAATGGAAAGGATTGGATTCCTTCTGTGCATTATGGCAGGAGAATGACTCTTACTCAAAGTTTAAGAACAAGTCCTGAGATTATGTTCTGTTGTTCTGCAAGAGGGACTCTCCTTGATATTAATAAAAGCTTTGTAGGTTCATCATAAGTGGAAGAGGACAAAGGAGTAATTTATATTCTAGTCATTAATTTGCCTACATACCTGTTTGGTTGCTTTGTAATATATACCCTCAACTTGTAACTTTTATCTTTGCAGAGTTCCAGAGGGAACTCTGCTCTAAGAGGGCCTGGTTGTACGCTGGTGATTTCCTGAGGGGAAGATTCGAATATGATAATTCTTTTATAAAGTTTGCCTTTTACTGGAAAGGGTGCTATAAAATATTTGAACTACATTTCAGATATCTACACCCAGAAGG
This sequence comes from Apaloderma vittatum, assembly GCF_000703405.1. Classification (NCBI taxonomy): domain Eukaryota; kingdom Metazoa; phylum Chordata; class Aves; order Trogoniformes; family Trogonidae; genus Apaloderma; species Apaloderma vittatum. Next base: position 906 of record NW_009722119.1, on the reverse strand, counting down.
CACCTGAGTTTGTGGGGCAAAGGGTCTGAGAAGAAAGGGCAATTGCTTTCCTTTCTGCTTGACTCTTCCTTAAGCACTCATAGCTTCTTAGGGAGGCTTTTTATTCTATAGTTTTGTCTCTTTTGGCTTGCATTATAATTATAATCAGAAACAAGTGCATTAAATATAATTGTGAAAATCGTACAGATTTTATGTCAAAACTAAGATCCTGAATGTTATTTTGCTCTGTTAAGAATGATAACAGGCCACATTTAATTAAGAGGACTGAAATATTAAGAACTGATTTTAAAGAACTGACTATGCAAATGCAGTCGTAACAGGATACGAGAATACTGTTTCAAAAGCTTTATTAAAGTTGAGGTGAATGACATCTGCTGCTCTCCCTTCATCCACAAGTGCTGTGATTTTATCCTAGAATGCAATTATTTTACAAGACTGTGATTAGTAAGGCATAAATTAAGGGTCAGATATTATCAGTTCAGGTTTTGTGTACCCTACTGTCACTTAGGGAAGAGGGAGATCTGCTGGAGCATACTGTCATAAAAGGTGCATCAGTAAGTCGAATCAAAACCTCATCAGACTGAGTAGGAAGCTCTACACTGACTCCAGGAATCAGGTCTTTTGAGGTAAACTCTGATGTCATGTGGAAAGTCAAGTTTATGTACATACACTCTGAGAGTAGGTTTAAGTTAACTTGATCTGCACATTTTAATTCCCCAGAATCTTCACCTCGTTTTCCCCTGCTGCAATTCCAGATGAAATTACGCATCCATGGCTATGTTTTAGTCACATAATTTAAAATACAAACTTATTAAAAATAAAAAATAAAAAATAAAAAATAGTGCATAAATCCTGGGTGCCTTTACTGAAGAACTTGACAGTCACAGAATCACAGAATCACAGAAT
>NW_009722118.1:0-12275 GCF_000703405.1 Apaloderma vittatum | reverse complement strand
AGGCTGTCGGTGGGGCTGGGGAGGGCGATGAAGGGGCCACGGTGCTCTCCCAAGTCCCTCCTACTCTGAAATTATCTCGCTGGGTTTTGTGTAACCAAATGTTTGGCTTGATGGCTTTCACGTTGATTTTATGTGTTTTTATGGGCCAGCACCAATCCTTTGTGAGGAACTGGTTAGTGTTTCATAATTATAGATACAACCTGTAAGAAGTGTGCAAGAAAAGCTTTAAAACTGGAAAAACTGGCTTTTATAGAAGAGCCTTAAAGGCTAAAATTTTAGTTTGCCCAAGACAGGTCAGGAGGTGACTTATCATGATCTAAAAGCATCCAAAACCAGAAGATTTTTGGTGGTAGAGAACTTCTTTTGATCTAGGAAAAAGCATTAAAAAAGTTCATTAACTTGAAGCTGAATTTGGATAAGTTCAATTTAGGAAATACTAGGACAGATTTCCTGTCTCTCTTGCTGTGTTAATACTGTGATCTGTGCCTAATGAGAAATTGTGGGCAGCACAGAAATCACTAGATAAAGTGCTTAGTGTTGTACAGGAGATCTTGTTAGAGTAGTACCACTTTGAGATTTCTAGGTTTTCAGTCTCTGCGTCTTAGAGATGTTCGATGCCGTTGGAACTACATCTCAATTAATTAAGTTTTCATTTCTTGGAGTTTGAGATACCTTTGGTGAGATGTTAGTAATTATTTTATTAGTCCTTCTAACATCAGTTTCCACCTAGGACAAATTGTCATTGTGCCCTCTAGTGGAAAAACTATTTATCTGAAGACTTCCAACGTGGGAGAAGCTCTTGCAGGAAAAAAAAAAAAAAGTAAGTGAAATATGTGAGAAAGGCCATAGAGGAGCAGAGAAAGGCTGGAGAGGTGAGATGGTCACAAGAGGTAGATGTGCTCTGTGTTTCCTGTGCTTTGGTCCTCACAAAACTGTAATGCTGATTAATACAGACACTGACGCGCAACTTTTTCAGATATGGGAGGTAAGGCAGTGTGAGTAGAGGAAGGAGAGGTTACCCAATGCACGCATCAGCTGGGCTTGGTGAAATTATTCTAGAGGACCTGAGGAAAACCTGCTCTTGGCAAGCTCTGAACCCTTGGTGATTGCTGTCGATGTTCCCTGAGGATGTGGTGGGGAGGCAAGAGGAGCTGAGCAAAGCCTAATCCAGACCTTCAATGGGAACAGAGGGGAAGACCAAGAAAACGGAGGATCAGAGAATCTGACCCTGATTCCTCAAAAAAAAAAATCCAGAGTAATTTGGGAACAACAGAGGGGAGGATGAGGATGGGGTTCAAAAGAAAAGGTGACTTAAAAAGAAAAAAACCAAGAGGCAAATCTGTCCAACTTCTCTCTTTAATGGGATAACTGGTTAGTGCACGAGAGAGCCCGCTGATGTGACTAAGGCTTAGGAGCAGGATTTCAGATTGTTTTGGTGAAGATCAAGACAGACCAGGCACTGACACGATGAGGTACAGGGAAGAGGAGGGTGTGGTGGTGGCTCTGCAGGGAACAGGAGCCTAATGTGAGAGGAGGAGCAGCGCCTGGGGTGGTACGTGGCGGTGGGGGCTGTTGGGGATGGCCAGCTCAAACAAGTCCACAGCGTTTCGGAAAGGAGTCAGATCGCCCTCTGAATCACGATTACAGAAGTGTTGTGCGTAAGGCAAGGCTGATAATTGCTTCCCGCTGCACTGAGGGGTGCTGGGCAGTGCAGGGCAGGAGGAAAGCGGTTGTGCTTGCAAGTCTGGAGATGAAGCACACAGATGGGAGGCTCAGCAAATGAGGCCAGAGAGGGAAAGCTGAAGGAATTGTATTTGGAAATACAAGCCTGAGTGCAGGCAAAGGAGGCCTAAAAGATTTCTGTAAAAAGGGTGATCATCAGCTTTTAGTATCCAGTGGGGAAAGATACCTTGATTTGCCTGAAAAAAATATTGAGGGTGCAGATTGCGGGAGAGATTCTCGCTGGGAGGGTGATGAAGCAATAGCAAAAGAAATTGTGACTCTGCTTCACTGGAGGGTTTGCAGAACAGTAAAGCTGGTGCTTCTTGCTGATGGTATGATTTCTTCCCCCACTCTGTTGCCTTCTGTCCATCCACCCACCACACAAGGTCTCTTCTACTCATTGGACTTTGTGTTGCCAGAGGTGCTTTCGGGAGCCTGGGGTCAAAACCAGTAGCAGTGCTGTAGGCTGTTGCATGGCTTTGGGATATAAATCCTGCTCTCAGTGCAGTCATCAAAACTTCAAGCACAGATGTAGATCACAAGAAATTGCTGCTGTCCCATACTTTTTTTTTTTTTCCCTTCCCTTTCTCTGGTTCTTTCTGGAGCTGCTTGTTTGGGATGTTATGAGCGCAACAGATGTGAATGTGATGGAGTCCCCACACCCCCCTCCCATCACCGTCATCCTCCCTTTCGCTGTGCTGGACTGTCATTCTTGTTTATTTTTGTTTGAATTATAATTGCAAAAGCTGTTACTGTGCTGTTTATTTGCTGTGTGTCATGAGTCACTGTTTATATTTGCTGGTGTTTTGCATTGCCTCTCCTCTCCCTCTGTCTTGTGCACACAGCCACAGCTCTCCCCCAAGCTCTTCTCTTGGAACCTCTTCTCCTGTTTTGAGTCTACGATGCTCTGTGCGTCTGTGAGTACAGGGAAGAGGCAGCTGACAGTGAAGATCCAGAATTAAGCTTTTTTCTTTTTCTCTCTTTTTTTTTTTTTTTTCCTTTCTCCTGGCATTTTGTAAGGGTCCTCGTTCGAATGAAAAGATTCCTTGGAGACTCCTTCCCTGAGATCTCTGTGCTTAATTAGTCTTTATCCTATTTCTGCCAGGCAGTGAGATCGATACTGCTTTTTTTTCCTGGCTTGCAAACTTCAGGGAAGGAGGAAAATCGTGTTAAAAGGGCCTTTTTTGATGTTAACGAGATGTCCATGCACAATTCTGTCGTCTGCTGTCATACTGGCAAGTTAATCCCTTCAGGTGTACTCATCACGGATGGAGGGTCAGGCATCCTGCACGAGACCATAATGCAGGAAGGATTTTGAGGGGCTTTACTCTCGTGGTCTCAACACAGCAGCAACTCGTTTTTCTTTGCCATATGTTAGTTTTCTGGTATGTGAAATGGAGATAAAGTTGTAAACATGCAGGCCTAGCTCTCCTTGCCACAGCTCTAGCTGTCACCCTTTGGATGTTGCAACACTTCTACCATCACTTGCTGGCTTTATTTTTGGTCCAGGATGATGTTTCATGATGCATTGAAGCTTTGCATGTCAGGATCACTAAAGCAAACAGCCCTGATGCCTTTTTGTATTGATTTTCTCTTGAGATGGTTAAAACCCAAGAAGCTTGCAGGTGCTCAGTGTTTGAGCCCAGTAAGTGAGCAGAAGTTGTTCACATGAGGCACGTCTCTGACTTGTGCCTCAGTTTTCCCTTCTGAGGAAAGGGATCAGTGACTCTTGCAAAGCACTTTGAGCTCTGTGGGTTAGAAATTCTGGATAAGAGCTTGTTCTCAGATAGAAGATCCCAATGGCTCTTCATGGGATTAAAATTAGGAATGTAACTCTTCCTCCCAAGCCATTTTCGGAAGCTAAATGATCTCAGAGAGTTTGCTTTGAAGCTTACAGGCTTGGTGTCTACCACTCACATCTCCAGTGCGATTTCTGTCTGAAGCAAAGGCAAATACCCAGATGCGCTGGGTTGGGGTATCTCACCACAGCGTGGCCCCAGTTGCAAGGAGCTGCTGGTCAATCAGGAGTTGGAGCTGACCAAACCGGCCTCTGGGAGGGCTTGTGGGTGCTCTGGGTGGATGGGGAAGGGGCTCTCCCAGTTCTCACGGCCTTGGGAGGTCCCTCATGCTTCCTCTTCTTGCTCACAGTAAAGCGCCATCATTGCTAGCTGAGAAAATTGTACAGTTCCTCATCTTTGCAATGCGAAAGTTAATGTCTTGCAAGTTGCTCTGTGCATTAATCAGGGAGAAACAGGCAATTTATTTGTGCCAGCTTAATAGCGCTTCGGCTTACAGAGCTCCATGTGGGAGAATTAACGGCAGGTCCCGAGTCTGTCTGGGGTCGTCCAGCAGCTCTGCAAATGTTTGATTGTGAATCCTCTGTAAAATAGCTCCAAGCTTCTTGTGCCTCAGTTAGCAGCCTTGATAGAGAGCAGGCAGGTTTTTTTAGGTATAAAATGTCCATTTCAACTCTTTAAGTGTTCTCAGGTGGCACACGGAATGTGAAATTTTTACTCTATTTGTAATGCAAAACCTTTTAATTATCTCCAATTTATAAATCCCAGGTTTGAGACTTGAGTGCCTGTAAGAAAATGCTCATCTTCTAGTGGATAGTAATCAGTGTCTGAGAAAACGGGGAATAGATGAGGTGTTTTAAATGGTGTCAGTTCCAACAACTGGAACGTATAATTTAAGTCACTTATATTTAATCATCCTTTAAACATTGAATTTCAACCTCTACTGCTTGACTTGCAGAAAGCTGTCAGCTTTTTAATGCCACACTTGAAATTTCCTTAAGCTGCTGTTTGCTGTGACGTGGCTCTTCACTTCATGTGTTGGTGCTGTGTCCACCACCCGTTGTCTGAGCCTGGCTGCAGCTGGGTGCAGGGGTTGGGCTCTGCTTCGCCTCCCCCCAGCCCCAGTTTTGGAAGTCTCAGTTGTTTTACCTTTTTACAGAGCCGTAACATCTGCTGTGAATACCACAGCAAATGGAACAGCTGCTAAGGGGGGGATTATGGATCTGGGGTCCATGTATAACAGCTAAACATATTCTAGCAATTCAGCAGGTTGGAAAATAAAGCGGATAAAGCTGTGTGTGTCCTGCTCCGGATCCGTACGATGGGGATGTTTCCCACTGGAATGAGGTTGTGCCCAGTTCAGACTGGAGTCCAGTGCCTGGAAGTGGAAAGCTTTGATTTTTTCCTTTTCAGCCAGGAACAAGGGCAGTGTGGATACGGTGGGTCCTGATCCTGCTTGGGGAGTGGAACAGCAGTGCTTCTGGGATTTTTTGGGAGCCCACTGGCTGCAACCAAGTGTGTGGGGCTGTTGGAGATTTGTTGGGTCTGTTGGTGAGATGCACACAAGACACTAACTGCAGTGGCAGCGTGATGAATTAAATCTGCATTTCATGGAGACGTGCATATATATGTGTGCGTTTGTATATGCATATATAAATACATGGCCACATGTATACAGAAGATTGTAGGCATTTTTAAAAAGCAGATGAGAATCCCTGTATGTGTTTGGGATCACTTGGATTCTCATCCCTGCCCCCACGGGCAGTCTGACTGTGGGTAAAATAATTTAATGCAATTCTTGCTCTTGGCGACTGGTTAATGGCATTAGCAGAGGCAGGGGGGTTCCATCCATTAAAAAACCACAACGGGGCTGCTAGGAAGTGAGCCCCAGCAGAAGGGGTTGGCAGCAAAGGGAACCTCTGCACTCTGTAACGCAGAAGTCGGCCACCTTTATTTGGAATTGCACATTGAGATGGCATTATAACAGACTGTTTGCCTACATGGGAAATAGGTAGTTTTTGTTGTGCCTAGCAGTCAAATTATATAGTCTTAAATTAGAAGCTGCCACTTCTATTTAGAATAAAACTTGCTTTTCTGTATATGCATGAGCATATTAGTGTTTCAGGCCCGCCGAGCTCTACCAAATGTGCACCGGATTTGCAAAGGAGCCCATTAGTGCTCGCGGAGGTTAACAGCAAGGAGGGGGCAGCGGGGAGGAACGTCTTTAATGAGACAGGGTGAAGAGTTAACGCGAGGACACGGAGCGCTTGGAGCCACCTTCTGCTGTGGGAAGAATCCGGCTGTCGCTGGAGGAGCGGCAAACTTGGGGAAGCAGGCAGCTCGGCGGTCCTGTGCCCGTGAGGAGGAAGAGTTTTCCAAACCGCCTCTCCAAGACTTCCCTGCGGCGTTGGAGGTGGCTGGAATGTGGATCAGGAGATGGTGGAGGAGCTTCTGTCCTTTCTCACCCACAATCAGGCACTCAGTGGGAGGCACTAAGTCAGGCACTAAGAGAAGAGCTCCCGTTGGCCTCATTTCCCTAGGACTGAGGGGTCTTGAGTTAAGTGGGGTGGGCGGGGAGGGTGGCCCCTCTGATTTCCGCAGAAACCTTGCAAATCCCAAGGCTCAGCAGCAGCCGGTGGTGAGAGCTGGCCTGGAGTCCACCTTTGCTTTCACTCCCTCCTGGCAGCGTGGCCCCGCTGCCTTTCCTCCGTCACCAGAGCCATCCTACGTGGGGACAGGGGACCCTCCGTGTCCTCCCTGGTGGCACTCTGAGAGTGTATCGCAGGGCTCCATCCTCAGCATCAGGGCTGCCCCAGCATGAGCATGGCTAGAGGAACCCGCTGAGCGTGTAGCAGCTAAATGCATCTGATAAAGGAGTGCAAGGGTTCATTTTTTAAATTAGTCCTTAATTTTAGAAGCATTTTAGTTCCTGAGGTGGCTCAGAGTTGGAGGCACCAGCAGGCAACACTGTGTTGGCTTTCAGTGGGAGTTTTACCTCAAAAATTGAGAGATTGGGCCTGGAAGCCTGCTGGGAATATTAGGATGTAGGGAAGAAGATATTACAGTGGAAAAGGGACCCTTTCATCTGTGCACTTACAGCTCTTCAGATTGTGTTTCATTTTTCAAAAAAAAATAAGAAAGAGCACTCTGTAGTGACAGAAAGAACGAAGCAATAATTGGGAATTTATTCTGTGCATGTCACCTTGTTTCACATTATTGAAGTAATGGCAGAGAACTCATAATTTCCTTGAATTTATTCACTGCTTAGAATTACTCACAGCATAAATTTCTAGTGGAAAAAACCCCCACAACTTAAATGTTCATGTAAGTTGTGAGATGAGCTAAAAAAAAATTACTAATGTAGCTTATTTAGTGCCACCTCGCTCCAAAGATTTAAAGCAATGGTAGCTGTTGAAGGGTCTTTTAGCTCTAGGTTTTTTCCAGTTTTGCAATGTAAAGGCTCATTTTATTTTGTTACCTGGGGAAAAACGATGATCTAAAAGCCTTTTACTTAATAAAAGTGCGTATTTCTACATTATCGCATGACTCCAGGAGCTGAGTTTTTTTTAGAAAACCATCAAATATGTGTGAAAATCATCAGTCTTGGCAGCATTGAAGCCGTTAAGGAGAAGTTCAGTGCTGTATTTGCTCAGAGCTGTGCGTGTCGGGACTGGGTAGGTTGCAGCAGTCTGGCGTGCTGAACAGCACGGCTTTTTCCAAGCTCTTGGTACAAGTGCATACGATCATATTTTGAAGTTCATTTTCTGCTGCACTTGATAAAAAGTTTATTTGCTGCAGTGATTGACTTTTAAAAGGCAAAACCCTGGAAACTGCAAGTAGCTGGGGAGACGTGCATTTCGCTCTTTGCCAGGCTGATGATGTTGATGCTGTACATGCAGGTACCTGGAGATGCACCCTTTGCTGTTGAGGTGCCTGGATGGCTCAGGTGACACGTCCAGCTCCGGGTGGCCTCGCTGTCATCGCAGCACGCGCTGTCCTGTTGGGTGGCTCTGAGCTGTGCCTCGGTTTCATTTTTTTGAGAGAGTTACAAGCCATGGGACAGAACTTTTTGAAGAGAGGGCTCAATCAACTGTGTTGCTGTGTGATCTTACAGTAAAGACAGTCTGTTCTCTTTTTTAGTCTTAACACTCTGAAAGCTCAGGCCTGGCAAGAGGTGTTACTCCAAAGGATGGTGCTTGCTGTATCGAGCGCAGGGGTCTTGAGCAGACATGCATGGCTTGGGTTGGCCTTTCAATTCAGTATGGACCAGCAGGAGACCGCAGCCATTCTGGTGTAAACTCGTATGTTCTTTTGATTTATTTTGATGGGCCTTTGTAAGGAAAGAGCCAGTTTTAATTGAATGGTTTGGAATTTCACATTTTTTTGAGTACTGGACATTGACCCCTCTCTGCATTGTGGTGAAGCCTGAAGCTGCCTGGTCCCTGCTTGGTACCACCAGATCTTCCATCCCTGTTGCTGCCCAGCAGTTCCCCATGGTGGCAGGGGCCCCAGCCCCTGGCAGAGCTCTGTGGCCTCTCCTCAGCGGTGACCCTCACCTCCACCTCTCAGCTCCATCAGCCTCCAGGTCAACCAGCTGTTGCCCAGTTTATTCCTCGGGCAGTCTAACCTGTGCAAAAATTTGAAGTAAAAGGAACCAGCCTGATATTGCAGCTCTTGTGAACACCCCAGGAGACCTGAAGAAATGAGAGGGCAGGATCCCCTGTTACCTGTGCTTATGCTGATAGTGTCTGCCAGGAGCCCCAAAGTCAGGGTACTGGTAACACTGGTCTTCAGTTGCCTACCGTCAGTGTGACTGGGCTGCTTCTGCACCCCTCCCCTCCGCCCCCCGAGTCCCAACTCGATTAAAAGGGCGTATTTGCAGATTGAGAAAACCTGAGGAAATTACATCATTTACAAGGCTGCTAAAAGTGGATATTTCTGTAGCTGGACATGCAAATCCACGTGCCAGCTCTGCCCCAGCTGGCTGGTGGGTATACCAGCCGCCACATGGGCACCCACCAGAGCCTTGCTCCCTGTCCCATCTGTCTGGAAAGATTGGCACCAGTGTCTTGCATAAATAGTACATTTATAAGAATTCAGCCGATTTAATGTTTTCACCTGCGGGTATGCTGTGAGGATCCTGCTGTGCAGTGGGCAGAGCGAGCTCCCTGACTGGGAGAGCGACGGCCGTTGGTCCCAGCTTGGCGGGTTCTTGTGCTGGAGTGCGGGCGACACAAGGAAGCTGTGTATGGAAATTGGATCGGATTCTGGTGCAAGATTTCTGGCGATCTTTGGCTCCAGGGAAGCAACAGTCCTCAAACCAAACGTGTGCTTACAGCTGTGGGAAAGCAGCCTGCCGTCTTCATCATCTGCCTGTTTCCCTTTCTGATCTGTAAGATTTCACGTCTTAGCTCCAGCAGCGTTAATTATATTGTTTGCATACTGGAGGAAATTTTTTTTTCTTTTGACAGTCACTTGGGAGCTGTCCCTTATTTACCTGTGTCATGGCTCTACAGTGATGCAAGCAACATGGTGCTATTTAGCAGCCGTAATAGAGGTCAAGGCCCTGTTGTCTTAGGTATTGTAAAAATGCCTTGTAAAGGCTGTACGTTATCCAAATGTACTACGGGCAAGGCAAGCAAAAATAGGAATAAACCAGGCCTTCACGGCTGCTCTGTACAGATGAGAAACTGAGGCACAGGTGTGTTTTGGCAACCTGAAATGGGGCCCAGATGTCCCACGTTTTTGCTCTAAAAATCTTCTTGTTTGTGTGAGTTGATTCAGAGCCAGCTGCTAAAACAAGCTGTGGCTGCGTGCGCTTTGCTTGCTGCCTTATCCCCTTTTGAGTTGAAATGCTTTGAAAGGGATCCAGGATAAAGCTCATCCACTGCTGGGACATCTCTAATCTACTTTCAGGGAAGTTTTTTTTTATTTTTTTTCCCCCTGAAACCTGGCTAGGGACGAACCAGGAGCATGCTCAGTGTCCCGCACCCCAGGTATGAAGCAGAGGAGCGCCTGCGATCACACCCTCTGCCAGTGGTTTGTGTCTGGCTGGGGATCCCAAACCGGAGCGAGGGAGACAAGGAGGCAGGTAAGGAGTTTACGGGCTTGGACGGTGTGACTGACTCCCAGGGCAGGTTTTTTTTCTTCTCCCTCAGATGCGGGAAAGAGGCTTGAGTAAGAGTGGGTGAGTCTAAAATGAGTTTCTCCAGGTGCACCCCCCGGGCGGCTGCTGCGCTCGCTGCAGTGGCTCTTTGTTTGCTCCCTTTCCTGAGCCCATCCTTCGGAGCCATCTTGAGAGCTGGGGTTGATTTGGTTTTGTTTCTAATTGAGTTCCTGGTTTGCTGGCTGGCAGGGCAGGGCTGCCCATCAGTCAGAGCCCGGCTTGCCGCGCGAGTCTGCGCGCTCGGTGCCAGCATCTGCTTTGGCCCCAGCTTATATTCTTGGAAATTAACTTTACAAGCTGCAAGTCTTACCAAGAAAAACTGTTGGGTACTTATTTTTCTTTTACACTTCATTGTTTTTTTTAAATCCCCTTTGTTTTTTCGCTTTTCTGAAAATTAATAAATTCTTACCCTGGTTGTTGTTAGGTGGTTGCTGGAAAGGCTGGTGCTACAACCCTCTCCCTGTGCCACTAGAAGTTGTCTGTGTTTTTTGCTCCTAAATATTTATGGTGCAGTTGTGTTTTCTTGCCATGATCTTTACTTATATATCATTGTGGTTATAGTTCCTAAATGATTTGAGCTCTAATAAATGGCTTATTCTATTTTATATCAACAAGCCAAAATAATAACTTGATCTTCCAGGATATAAATTACTTTTGTTTCTTAAAGTATTGTTTGCTTTACTGTTAAAAGTAGTTTACAGAAAAAATGTTTTTAAGCAATATATGGTTCACTTCTGTATTTTGAAAGAGTAACAATAAAACATTGTTGTTCTGCTTGCTTCCTTTTGAAAAGGCAAAGTAACCCTCCAAGCACAGTTGCTTTCTGTGCTGTAATGGTTCTGTGCTCTTTACTATTGTGTTCCTAAAATAAAAAGCACAAAATAATCCTGGTTTACAGAAGCCTAACAGTTGTTTTTATAAACAGCGTGTGCTCTGGTATCTATTGCAAATAACTAGATTCTTGTTTATATTTGTATCCTCTTAATGAGAATTCAAGTTGTCAGATATTTCCGTGTGTTTTGGAACTGATTGTACCATGAGTTTAAAAAGCACTTTATGCAATTGAGAGTTATTAACTTCTGATACAATGTGGTGTAAACGGAGGAAGTCCGTTTTCGAAGGCCTCTCACGCACAGAGCATCTCAGCAAGGGTCAGTTTGGATGTGTGTTCAGCGAATTCCTAAATGCAAAGCCTCCTGTTGCCTGTCATTCTGCAGTTCTGGCCATTATATCTGAATTCCAGTGTCTGCATTGCTTTTTTGTCAGTGCCGTTCCTTACACAGTGATGGCATGAATGCAGCACAGAAAAGTTTTGTGCTCAAGAAAAATCAGCTGTTTCTTTAAGAACCCCTCATTCACCATCACCTGTAAAACCTCACACTGTTAATATTGATTTTGAGCCTGAATGGTGTATTGCCTGCCAGAAAACAAAGCACGAGAATGGATCTGACAGTAAAGATGCCCCCAGTTCCTTTGGTGGGGTAACAAATGAAGGTGCTAACTTGGAGCATCCCGTCAGCTTAAGTTTGTTTTCATACCACTATGATAAGCCTATTTTGAAACTGAGAAGTTGGATTAAGTTTTCCAGGACTGAGTTTCAGGCTTATGGTCAGGTGCAGCCTGGCTTGGTGCAGGAACAGAGGTTTGTACCAGCCTGTCCGTGGGCACTGGCCAGCCCTCACGAAATTGGGGGAACCTGTGCTTCCCAGAGCTAATAAGTGTCAGCTTAACTACCTTGCTGAACTCAGCCTTAACTTGTTGCCCCCTATTGCCTACACCTGTGCTGCTGCAGATCGTCAAGGGGCCCTGGTGGGGGTGGTTGGGTTGATTTTGTTCTTTGCTTGCAAGGGCTGGTGATAAATGGTGGAGTCCCCCCACCCCCAATCATCTTGCTGGGCCATGCAAACGATTCCCAGGTGACTGGAAAGGGAAAGGTCAGCATTTATAGCTCTGACCAAAGCTGGAGCTTGTCGGGGCGGCGTCTTTCACAATGCTGCAGGACCAGGGAGAGGAGAGGACATGCCTGATATGTGCTGCAAGGTGAGCAAGAGCTGTAAATCCTTCTGAAACAGCCATGGATGCTGGAAGCTTTGCTGTAGGCACTTGAGCTGCAGTGGCGTGGGGAGAGGCTGCTGGGGCGGGTGAGGGGTGCTGAGCTGGTTTTGGAGCTGCTGCTGCCTTGCCCCTTGCCTTGGGCAGGAATGAGGTAGGAAAGTTGTTTTTCTTTGTCAAGAGAGAAAGGGCTGATAATGTTTTCACGTCCAAACCTTTCTGCCAGGTGTGCGGCTGAGTTTTGGAGGGATTTCCCCATCCTAGAAACACCGACTGCTGTCGTTTACTGCCTGTGCCTTTTCCCAGCAGCACATTTGTGATGGTTTGTGGGTGGCAAAAGCACCTAAGCTGGATGCGGAGCGGTTTCCCTGTAAGGATTGCCAGGCTGGGGTCAGGGTGCTCGGCCGTTCCTTGCAGCTGCAGTGTTGATGTGGCTCTCCTGGGTTTCTCTCTGTGCTTGACTGGTGGTGGGAGATGGGAAACTTTGCACTGTCCTGCCCATCCTAGTTATGTCCTTTGTAGAGCAGGTCTTCTCTCTT